>NC_091745.1:77033700-77063700 GCF_043380555.1 Nothobranchius furzeri | reverse complement strand
CGTCTGCAGTGATGCGGGCGTTGTACCGGTCTGTCGTGGTGAAGAGAGAGCTGAGTCAGAAGGCGAAGCTCTCGATTTACCGGTCGATCTACGTTCCTACCCTCTCCTATGGTCACGAGCTTTGAGTAGTGACCGGAAGAACGAGATCGCGGATACAAGCGGCAGAAATGAGTTTCCTCCGTAGGGTGGCTGGGCTCTCCCTTAGAGATAGGGTGAGAAGCTCAGTCATCCGGGAGGGGTTCAGAGTAGAGATGCTAATCCTCCACATTGAGAGGAGCCAGTTGCGGTGGCTCGGGCTTCTGGTACAGATGCCTCCTGGACGCCTCCCTGGTGAGGTTTTGCTGGCACATCCAACCAAAGGAAGACCCAGGACACGGTGGAGGGACTATGTCTCTCACCTGGACAGGGAACGCCTTGGGATTCCCCCGGATGAGCTGGCCCAAATGGCTGGGGAGAGGGAAGTCTGGGCCTCTTGGCCCAGGCTACTGACCCCATGACCCGACCCTGGAATAGCAGCTGAAAATGGATGAAAAATGGAATTTGACAATTTGGCATATTTATTTATTGGATGAAGTAAAAACGAACATTCCTAGTTTTCAGTTGAGTCATAAAACAACATTTTATTTAGGTTAAGGTGATAAAATCTGATAAATCAGACAAAAAATCTTCTGGATATTTCACATGAACAGAAACTGATTTTAAATACGATATTTTCTCAAAAGGATGTAATCAATCAGAAATGTTTGTTGTAGTTTGACTCGTAACTGTTTAGCATCTCGTCCTACGCGTGAAGCGGTGCCAGAAGACTAAATCGAACCACTTCTTTGTTAAAATGAAATTGGGATGCAATGAAGACTTTCAGGTTTTAGAGAACACGCCGTCTGCTAAACTGCTTCCTGGCTGATTTTAATAAGAAGCGGTCTTCCCCCCCAAATGATATGGATTCATTTAATGAGCTGCAGCGAGAGATGTAATCTGAAGAAATTGCAGATTTGAAGCGAAATAGTTTAATTTATTTGTTGCTGTGAGTAAGTCTTTGAGAGGGCTGCTTTATCTGTAGGGAAACTGCAGAGAAATAATTGGTCAAATCCATCCCATGTCACATCACACCCTGCTTCCACTCGGGGAACGTTGAGTGTTCTGGTCTGCAGGAGAGTCCGGAGACTCTGGGAGAAGCAGAACTGTAATCGCTCCAAAACAGCAGCCTCTGATCTCGTTAAAGGCTAATTGATGTTCTGTGTTAACGAGCTTTACCTTAATTAGTGGCATTAAAAAGAACACTGGGTGCCACGTGTGGGGAGGATGGGGAAGTGGGGTAAGGATGGGGGGGGGGGGTGCAGGATTGAGGAAACTTCCCACCAATGTTGCATCAAACACATGATGAAAGGGGAGGCAGGAGAAGAATTGGCAGAGGAAACGGTGCAGAGGAAGTCACAGGTTGCAGGGGTGAAAGAAAAGACGGAAGAGATTGAGGCGGGGAGGAACAGGGGGATTGGTGGGGGGGGGGGGGGTGATTGAGCTAAGCTGGGAGATTTTCTGAGCTAAAGTGAGAGAATCAATGAGATGAAATTGATGAGGAGCACGGGGTTGGAGTAGCTCACAAATGTTGACTCTGTTCCTCTCATCTCCTCTGGAGTGCCTCCCAACCATGTCCTCCTCTGAGATTCATTTACACACACACACACACACACACACACACACACACACACACACACACACACACACACACACACACACACACACACACACACACACACACACACACACCTCCTCTTCCTCTCACCTTCTCTCATCTCTCACTCCCTCCGCACCTTCTGACTTTCTGATCACCCCCCCCCCCCCCCACCCACCCACACCCCCTCTACCCCCACAGCTGGTACAGTACAGACCTCTCTGGGCAAACTGTTCGACAGAGACGGGGCACTCTGAAGGCAACACTTTGGGGGGGGGCGGCAGCGGTGCATGCAGAACACACTGCTGCAGTACGCCTGTGCGTAAAATTTCAAAGGGCTTTGGGGACGGCACAGAGCGCATCACCTGTTAGCAAACAGAAACCAAGGATCCAGCAGGAGGATGGAGCGAGGAGACGAATGGACCTCAGAAAAAATCAGGCATTCACTTCAAATGTTAAAAAGCATCCGGTGGCCTGATGGCGCAGGCCCGGAAATTTGACAATGTCACTCTGGAGCACTGCAGTAAATCTGGGAGAGAAGCAAGACTGTTCCAGGTCTCCCCTGGTGGTCTTTAGGGTCCAGGGCCCTTTATTCACTCTGTTGATTATCAAAAATATTAGCTAACGATCAGGCCCTGGGCTCGTCTCTACCCAAGGCAGTAAAAGTTCCATAAATGAGTGGATTCATAGGTAAAATCACACACACACTCCAGGAAAAAGACGCCTGTTCCAGCTGTCTGAGCGTGCTCGAGGTAAGTCACCCCGTCGGGGATGATTCTTCGGTGGCAGCAGAGGGATGAACGTGCCGCCATACGCCCCGATATTCAACGTATCGGGATATAAATAGATCAGAAAGAGAAAAAAACTGATCGGTAATCTTTCGGTCACCATAAAAACAGGCAGCAGACGCGCTCACGCACACAAACGCACTACAGCCCGAGCACGCATGTGGAGAAAACGAACATCAACAGATTTCCTGCACAAAAACATCCGCAGCAAAGTAAAAAGGAAACGCTGCGTCCAGTTTGGATGCGTAAAGGCTCCAAACAGAAGCCAAACTCTGTTTTTTATTCATATAATTGATTATAAATCCTTGGAAATAAAATGATATCGGAAGGTTTGGGCATTGATTGAAGTGCCGGCAAACTGCGTGCGTGAGTGTCTCACTGGACAATCCATCCATCTGCTGGAAGTGACCTTTTTGCGTTTGTAGAGTTTTCAGGCGCAGCAATGACAGAAGGGTCAAAGCCCCGGTGCGCCGGCCGTCTCCACCTCTCCATCCCCGACCATCCATCCCTCCATCACGAGCGTCAGTCCAGATGCCCACATCCGAGCCCCCTTATTCCCGACTCGATGACGCGCAGCGTCTCCTCACTGACCAAGCCGCAATTAATCCAAGTCGCGCCGAGTCCGTGTGTGTTTGCGCGGCAGGAGAGGGAGAAAAATGCGCACCGCCAACAGGATTCAGATGGATGTACTTACTGTGTCTCAGCAGCCTTTCCCCCCTCGTTTCCTGCGACCCTCCATCCTTTTTCACATCCTTGCTTTTTGAGGTATCCGTTTTGCGGGATTCCCCCCCCCCACCGCCGCCACAGCCGCCACTCTCCCTCACACACACACGCGCGCGCGCACACACGCACGCTGTGAAAATATATACCGGTATCTGTATAAATATATATATATATATGCTACATGTACTCCGATCTCTCTCTCTCTCTCTCTTCACCTCTCTCCCTCCCTCTCTCCTCTCCTCTCTCTCACACACTCTCTCCAGCTCTTCCTCTTTCCCTGTTCTTTTGTTAAAATTCAGTATATGCGCCCCGTCACCTAGCAACCGTCAACCTCCCTCTCTCCCCCTCTATCTCTCGCGCTCCCTCCCCTCACCATCCCTCCCTCCATCCCTCTCTCTCCAGCTCTGGCGACACGTGTTGAATGCTAAACTTAGCGGTCCGGAATAGAATTAATAAAGGGACGGTCGCTCTATATCTGTCCCTCTTTCTGCCTCCCCCCTCTCCCCCCTTCACTGTCGCGCCTATCATAATGCAATATAAATATTTACTAGAGCCACTCAGCCCTCTCATGCCCCCTTTCCCTCGCGTCCCTCTGCATTTCCCCTCCCTCCCTCCATCCATCCATCACTGGCTCCCTCCCTGCATCCCTCCCTCACCGTCCTGGCTTTTTTCTCCTCCTCCTCCTCTCTCCTGCTGCCTCCTATCGCCTCTTTCTGCTTCCCCAAGCAAAACGGAGGCGCCACACCAGTCTGTGGATCCACATGTGAGTGTCACCCAATGTGTGTGTGTGTGTGTGTGTGTGTGTGTGTGTGTGTGTGTGTGTGTGTGTGTGTGTGTGAGCAGATTGCAGTTAGTTGCAGAGACACGCGGTGTGTCATAACACTGCAGCTCAGATCTCAGCTCTCTATGTTAAAACTATAAATTCCAGGTAACTTTTATTTTTTCATAAGATGCAACAGGAGGTTTTGTGTAACTCCAGCATGTTTGGTCCTTTTTTTATAAAGTTTTAAACCGGCCGATGTGTTTCTGTTTTCCCCCCGAGGAACTAGAGCTCTCCCTAAGGAGCTCTGGGTTTTTAAACGTTTCAGTCTTTATTGTTTAAGGACAGATCATTAAAACTAAAGCAGCCAAAGTCCAATACGTTACCACTGATTTACCTCTGAGGAGTTACAGCTGCAATGCCCGATTCGGAAAACCAATCAGCTTAAAACATTTTTCCACGCAACTCAACGACAAATTTACATTTGAGATTCATAAAGAACAAAATAATTAAAGTGGTTCTCTCGCATCCGACCAGTCACACGTTTCAGACCACAAGCAACCAACCGGTGTTGCCAGTTGTCGGCCTCGCTGCACTTCCCTGGGTCCTCCACTCGTCACACACTCGCGTACGTAGCAGCAGAACTGCTGTGGGAGGTTCTCCGCTCAATAATACCAGAGAAGAAACAGCCGGCTGCTACCGCTTCAGCTTTAGGACAAACTACCAGAGTCCCAGAAAGAAAAACGCCATCTGAAGTCACAGACAATAAAAGATGTTTGGACCTAACGGCGACTGGTGTTTAGCGCTGTCTCGTTTCCTCTGGCACTGCGGGTTTCCAGTTCTATGATTGCGTTCAAAACTTGTTTTACAGATTCTCTAAAGCAGCTTTAGACATCAAGGGCACTTACAGAGTACTTTATACTTGGGTCTTTACAAATGTAATCTTGCTGTTTCTGTGCTTTTTTGACATGTTTGTGTAAACAGGTCTACAAACACCTCCCCTGTGGGTTGAACTGTGGCTACTGCATTTTAAATCTGTGACTGGCTGGGGCTGGTACAATTTTGGGAGTTGAGTAACCCCCAAATTCCACTACCTCCGCTCCGCTCCGCTCTGCTCCGACACAAACGCCGGAGCAAAATCGGTCCTGTTGTAGTCAATCAGAGCAATTCCACTACTGCGGCCGTGCTCCGGCAGTGCGGCGCCATGCGCCGCCATCTGTTCCGGCATCCGGCAAAAATAGAATCGATCCTATTTTTGCCGGACGCCGGAGCACCTCCGCAGTAAATGGACAGGAATCACAACCGCCCAACAGGAAAAGGAGCAAGCACAACTTCCGTTTTTCACAATAAATCGATCAACAAAAGGCGTTTTTTGTTTCATATGCACAGGTTTAACAACTTTTAACAACTATCAATGGCGGCGGAAGTTTAAATGCACAAAAGTAAGCCATAAATACAGTTTCTACTATCAAAGCAGTCACACTTTGTTGATCCAAACACTGCTGATCTCTCAACACAAATGATGGGCAGATTAAACAGTTCATGCTGACGCTTCTCCCACACAACGGGTGTTTGGATCTAACTTCCGCGTTTATTGCTCGGACTGTATCGCAAGATCTCGAAAATCCCGCGCATGCTTGTTTGTGCACCTCAGGTCTCCGCAGCGGAGCGGAGCCGTTGTAGAGCGGGTACCAAGAAAAATTGAGTTCGGAAGCGAGCGGCTGCGGAAGACGGGGGCGGAGCGGAGCGGAGGTAGTGGAATTTGGGGGTAAAACTCTGAAGAGCTCTAAAGAGCAAGTCACCCCCTACCAGAGTCTTACTCCACTCCCACTTCCTGTTTGAAAAATACCACAAATGATGTAGCCTAGCAGACTGAGAGGGCGGAGTCGCTAACAAATACACACACTCATGACATTGTGACATCATAATGTACCATCTAACATCATAGTGTACCTCTTAGCCAATAGCGGCGGCAGATTTAAATTTGAATGCAGTGCAGAGTTTTTGCCTGACGACGGTGCATCGCTGACAGTTTTAGGCAGAATATTTAAATTTTAACTAAGATGGACTAAAGAGCCGAATTATTGACTACACGTGTCTGCAGCACAATTGGACACTCATTTATATAGTTTATCAGCAAAAAAATGGTGATTTGGAGTGACTTGCTCTTTAAGTCGTTATTTTGGGAAAACGTATCACTTTTCACTCATTTTCTGTCCAGTCTAGCTAACCGAAACAGGCTAAACCCGGTCCTCGAGTGTAAGGAAGTCGTTTTTATTTATATAGCACTCATCACAGACACAGAATCCCAAAGTGCTTCACGTGAATCAAAACAAAACAAAACAAAACGACATAAAATCGTAATGAAAACGGATTAAATCAGAAAAACAACGTCGTAAAATGATAAAACAGTGCAGCTCTTTTCAGCAGCTCATCACACCCTTATTTGAATTCATTTGCGTAAACAATTGCATTTCTGAAGAATTTAGGTAGGTTTTCTTTAGACTTTGGCTGCTTTTCCATCATTTTCAGTCCAATCTTCACACTCGTCCATGACAGCACAAATGATGAGAGTAGACCGTGACAGAAGAAACGTCGCGTCTGAATCTAGATAAACGGTTTCTTATATTTGTGTCAGAGAACAACAGAAAAAAAACAAATCCATCAAACATGAAAGAAGACCTGAGAGATGCACTATCCTTCAGTTGATTATCTATATGTCAGGTTTCCAGCTAATAGCTCTTTGGGATTCACCTCGTTTGAGCTAAAACCCAATTAATGTGTCAAACGGTCTTATCCGTGGTATTTGTCATGTTATCAACTAAAGGAGAACAAATTCTGTCCCTGAGAAAGAATCTCAAACAGCTTAAACATCAAATGTATTATTATTTCATGTGTCCACACAACACTGGCTTATTCTTACACTTAGCTGCATCTTTATGCCTCAATGAGTTGAGTGTCTGAAAGGGGACAAATTATGACTTTTTAAAGTTATAATAATTAAGTGGTTGATACAAAACTTGTTGATGAAGTTCTTTGCCCAAAATCCCTCTCACATAAAGTGATTCCAACAGCTTCAGCACCTTCCAAAATGAGCTGTTTCAACACTCTGTCACTAAACAAGCTGGAGCTGGCCACGCCCACCCATCTCCTGCTCAGGCTGCTATAAGCTGAAAAACTCAAATTTCCAGGAGGGGCTCATAGTCGAGCTGCTGCTCCTCTTGTAGCAGCTTGGTCTTGCACGTGAGACAAGAGTGTAGTCTAATTTCCCCGTTTGTGATGTCATAAATGGGGACTTAGTGAAACAGCCTGCTTTAGGCACATCATTCCTAAAACCAAACATGGACAGAAACCAGAAGGACGTTCTTATGTTTGGAGTGTTTATTGAGGAAGTAGAGACCAACGTTGCAGCATAAAATAATTGTGTGTCCCTTTAAAACAAAAAAAAAAAAACCACACACAAATGGCTTTCCTCATTCATGCATAACTGTGACAGTGAAAACACATTCCGCCCACCCGAGTGGACATCTGTGAAGTCCAGGTGTAACATAAATAATATTAAATAAATATCACGCCTAAAGATAAATAAAATGCCCTGGAAAATTGAAACTCTTAAAGAGACACCATGCAACGTTTTCATATTTTCAAATCATTTTCTTGAGCCAGTGTGTGCATAAATGAGCCTTTTACGACGGAGCTATTGAATCCTGGGCCTCGAGGGCCGGCATGCAGCACGTTTTAGTAGTTTCTCTGCTCCAACACACCAGATTCAGTGGTTAAATCACCTGTGCAGAAGCTCACCAGGCTCTGCAGAAGCCTGTTAATCACCTGCTGATTGAAATCAGGTGTTGAAGCGGAGTTAAAACCAAAATGTTTTGGATGCTGAATTGAATAGCCCTGCTTTACGAGGTTAATGAAATATCACTCAGACCCCCACCGGCCTCTGTGGCCAGAATATCGCATTTGCAACTTCAGAGTGGTGGGCCGCTCTGTTGGGACTTGGAAAAAATTTACCTGGCGCTGCAGTCTGGTTCCAGCCGGTTCCTGCATGCCATGAAGATCATGAACACAGCCCCTTTGTGTAATTTAGTGATTAATCACTCCTGTCTACCCTAAGGAAGGCTGGGAAAATGTTCTGCTGTCAGACTAAAGCCGGGCGGACACTGTGCGACGTTTTCACTCGTAGCACTCAGCTTCAGCTCAAACTGTACGACTTCCTCGCAGGGCAGATCTCACGAGTCAGGTGCTCACACTGCACGACCCAGTTCTCGCATGCGACCTGACTGCTCACACTGCACGTCTGGTAGCAACACGTCGGCCCTAAAAAACATTCTAAAAACAGCAGTTTTTACACAACACGTCAGACTTTTTTGTCTTGTTTTGCCTGTTGTCCTTCGGGAGTGCTGCAGGAGGACACACAGGGATTTATGGGGGTTGGATGAGGAAAACAAAATAAAGAAAGTAAATCTGTGTTTTGTGATCAGTTTAATTTGACATGAACACGACAAACACGCTTCCTTGACAATCTTTGTGAGAGAAAAAAACGTGTAGAAACAAAAACGAACAACGTGTGTTATTAGGGAATTAGCGGGTGAGCGGTGTTGATGCAGGATTGCGTATGCGCCGTGAGCGGTTCTGATACTTTTTGGGTCTTTTTGGGTTCAACAGTGCGATACCCTCACGAGGGACGAGAAAATATCAAACACGCCAGAAGTCCGTGCAAGCTCACGATTGCTGATCGGTAGCTGGTCACGTGGTGTTAATCGCCTCTCGTAACCCCCCGTACACTACACGACGCTCGGCGCCAAACTCGCCCCGATCTCGTGGATTCTCGCACGAGTGGACAATCGGCTCAAAAAAGTGAAAAAGTCGCACAGTGTACGCCCGGCTTAAGGAGTTAAAAAGACGAACGCACAGCAAGGAACTACGTTCTGCTTTTGATTTGACCATACATAATTAATAACGGACACTAGGGGGTGCTAAAAGCAAGCTGCCAAGTGTGCCTTTCATTCAAGCATGAAAGGGTTAAAATAAGATGGTGGAAAAGAAAGGAGGATGAAATGATGACAAAGGGACAACTCGAGACTTTTGCACAGAACTACATATCAATACAGTCCGTAAAAGTGCCCGGTTCCTCTCATCGTTACACAAACATAGAAGAAGAACAAGGCATAGGAATGCACAGCAGACACTAAAGCTGCGAGGAAAAGGTGTGCCCCCTCGAGGCCGGCTGCAGTACGAGTTTCACGTCCTACCACCTCCATGTGAATGAATAGAGGCGCTGCGGGCCGACAGGTAGGGCAGGCAACTGCTTGGGTCGTTTGGGCCATAAGGGGGCGCCGGACTTTAAACCAAGTCAGAAATGCAACAGCAGCGAGAAAGTGAAAAGCTGTCGGAGCCATTCTTCTTTCCGACTGCTCAGAAAGAGACCGGCCACATCCTTCCTCGTCAGATATGAACGGATGAACAACATGAGACACTTTCTCTAGTTAACATTGTATTGATAATATTCAGATTGCATCCTCCTCGACAGACGTTTGCTTTTATTTCCATCCCAAAGTAAAATGCCACATGATCTTAATGAGGCACAAAGTTATGATGAGCTGTTTGGAAAATGAATAAAAATGTTAAGCATACGAACACATTTATCCTACGTTATATACAGTTTTAGTTTAGAACAAATAACTCAGCAACAGAGACATTTTGGCCACCCTATTAGTTTATTTCCATCCAAGATGGTATTTCCATCCAAGATGGGGCCTTAATGAAGTTAGCACCATTACTTGTTTACAGTTATTGTTGTTGGGAAAGACCGGGTGACGGGAATTTAAAAGCTTTCTAAAACCTAAAACTTTGAGCCAGCAATCAGCAGCCTGGAGCTTTTCCAAGGAGCTGACTCGCACAACGAGAATTAAAATAATTAACAACAAAAAAGCAGAAAAATGCTTTGAGGAGGCAGCGACGCTTGTTTGTGTAGCTGTTGCCACTGTTTGTTGGGTAAAAAAGGAAAAGGAACTGCTAGTTGGATTGTTTGAGAGGCAAATCAAACTTCCAATTTAACTGCAAAAAACTGTCAGAAAGATTCAGCAGATTAAGCCGACTGGAGCTGTGGTGCACCACTCGTCTAGTGTAGAGCAACCTGCCAAGAGAAGAAAAACACTCCACATCCTCTAAACCTAACTTATGAATCCACAATGGACTGCCTCGAGAGCCACGCGCTTAACATCTAAAACAGCAGCACACAGCTATACATTGTGCTAGACTGTCAAATAGCTGCACCACCGGGGAGGAAACGGGCTAAAAGAAGAATAGAATAATATGCCGCTGCTATAAAAGGCATTTACAAGCTGCTGTGGTTTGTTTAAGGGGAACTTACCGAGAATGGATTAGAGTCAAGCACCTTTAATTTTTAGTTATTATTCGTTTTCAGGTTTCCACTTTAAAGGATGCTATCACGCTATTTTACACCTTCCAGAACTACAAAAAGCTGAAATCTTTGATTAAATATCACCGTTGGCACTGTTGAGGTGCCGTTTTTACCAAAATATAACTTATTTTCATGAGCCAGTACTTCTACCTGGAAATGAGACACATGGGCTTGTTGAAATCCCGCCTCCAGACCAGCGAATTCAACCGATTTCATAACGTAACGGTAGATCCCTAGGAAGGTGTCGTGAGCTCCTGAGGAAAACAAAACAGTGTTTGCATTTAAATTATGCCAAGTGCAACCCCCCCTCCCCCCTTCTCTGTGGAAAAGCTGTTAACACACACACACACACACACACACACACACACACACACACACACACACACACACACACACACACACACACACACACACCACTCGAACAATGAAAAGGCAGCTGGGAAGAATTATCATCAAAGGCCATGCCCAACGCTCACCCACCAAACTGTATAACCCTTCAGCTAGCGGCTAGCAGTTAGCATTTCAGTTGTACTCAGCACCTTGGTCTACCCGGTGAGTGGTTTTAATGTTGGAATGGCACCAGTTTGAAGAAGTAATCCATCTGTAAACCCATTCCGGTGCTGGAGGTGGTTTAACAAGCACTCTGCTGAATCACGGCCACATTCTGGCTCGGTTTTTGAGAGCTCCTGAAGATAAAATCCAACCAGTTCTGCAGATTAAACTCGTCTTCAGGAGGACTATACAGGGATTCTGTTTCTCTTGCAGACAAAAATTTCTTTTTGGGTCCAAGGCATAATTTAAAATAGCAACAAACTGTTTCCAACTCTTTCACCCTACTGGTTGAAAGTGGAATTACAGCTGTTGTGGACAACCCTGCAGCAGCCTGCTGCAGCTAGCGCTAACAATGAGCTAACACTAATGTGAGCCAACTGAAACTAAAAAAAGCCACAAATTAAGAACGACCAAATTGTTGGACAAAAAAATTATACTACTTACAAGTCCTGTAGCAACAAAGCCAGGTCATCATCAGTTTGTGATTACATAGCCCCCTTCAGCTTCCTCAAATGAGTGCAGGCAAAAGTTCACTCTGGTTTTAGCTCCAAAGACATTACTCTCTGACTTTTACTTCCAGGCCCCGCCATGATGCCAAAAAAAAGCAAACGTCTTTTTTTTTTCCTCTTGTGTTTTTTGGTGATGGTCATCAAACAAAAAAAGCTAACTGCTAGCCTTTTATAAGCTACCAAAATGGAAAATAGCTAAAAGCTGTTAAGCAGGCCAAGAGCGTCCCCTAGAACAGCTACCCTTTCCACTAAGATATTAAGTGCTGTTTCTGGTCAGCAGAGGGCTGCAGAGTGGTGTACCGTGTGAAGTTGAACACGACATTTTAAGAGATTGGCAAACAGCTTAATCTCTTTAAAGTGCAGACTGGATGAGAAAGAAATCACTTCTTCCCAACTGTGGAGCTTAAACTCACTGCTAGCTACATAGAGAAAGAGGGTGTTAATGTTTACAGTCCAAAGGAGAACAGGGCATGAGCAGGGCAATGGTGACGCAGTTCAGAGAGCAGAATGTATGCGTGAAGTAAAAACACACCTTCATAAAAGAAAAAACTATATAACATGACCAAAAGCCTCAAAAAGTGACTTTTCCATGATATAGCCCCTTTAAAATGTGGCATCATCTGTTAACTGACCAAACATCAAAGCGATCCTTCAGATGAACTAAAGGCACGCGGGTGTCCAATTACTGTAAATACTTATTTTTTTTCACAAGAAAAATACTCGTGTTTATTACATTGCTTTAAAAAAATGACAGCTCATCGAATACTTAGAAACGTTCACTCCATTCCCACGAATTGTTCTGCTGTCTAATGTAACGGAGGAAAGAGAAAGTCGTTTATGGCGCTACATTAAAAGGAATCTGAGCTAAAAAATTCTGCAGCAACATCTCTTTCCAGCGACGGTGTCCTCATTATGGTGCATAATCCACGGAACAAACTGTCAACAGTTTGCACACAGACCAAACTTCATTAGGAAAAATAACGCTGTCTGGCAGAGAGGCAGAAATCTCTCCGACAACCTGACGGAAAGTGTAGCGTTGGTCCTTTTACTTGTGTCAGCTGCCATTTCACACATCCACTTAGCTGCAGACGGAACATTTTACTAGCTTCTTTAGCTAATTATTTTCTCTACTGATTAGGCTTTAATTTTGACATTAATGTTCTGTTATGTATTTTTCTCATCATCAGTCTTGAAATAAAAAATGTTATTAATTGAAATATAATACCAATGCCCTATACACTGGCACTACTGGTTGCTGTTGCGGGTGGTGGTCTTGACGTGTGTTTAAAAGAATTGCAGCTTGTGTTTATTTCTGATGATGTTTATTATTTGTCTTCTTCCAAAAAGTCCATGATCCTTTCACAGCAGTTAAAGTGGTTTTCAATTGAATGCGTTACTTGCCCCAATGACAGTCCGCAGAGTCCGTTACACACAGCCACAGTCCTCGCCACACAGTAAAAACTGTTTGTCCCATCCAGCCACCTGAGTCCAATCTGTGTTGGCTTAAGTAGGCTGGTGCTTCCACAAGCAATTAACCAATAACATGAGGCAAAGCCTCCTCTCAAGTGCGCAAAAAGAAACGACACATAAGCTCCTACATTAATGTTGGAGCAAAAATTTAGTTTTTTTTTTTACTTTGCTGTAAAATCGTTTATACGCAGTGTTAGGAGTAATGCGGTACAAAAGTAATTAATTACTGTAATGCATTGTTTTTGCTGTAATGTGGTAATGTAAGGCATTACAGGGAAAGAAAATGGTAATATGTACTTGGTACATTTGTCAGTAACGTGGTAATTACAACGCATTTTTAAACCCAGAATCAAGATGTGGGTTTCCTAAAAATTCAAATTGCGGGAAGCCTGAAAAAAGATCCAGTATCCACATATATGACGTCATTTATGGACTCAGCTTTGCGGGCATTCTATGAGCGGAGAGGACGCAGCGGTGATGGCTCAAATACTCCAGCTGCGTCCTGCACGCGGCCGCTGTTATATTCACAAAATCGCTCCACCAAAACAAAGTCATTCGTTTGTGATCGTTTATATCCGCCCATATTCTCTGGTACTTCATGTACTTTTCAGCTGAGTTCATAATCTGTGCCCCGGTGATTTCAACTCATTGCTGCTGCAGCGCATATTAAGCTTTTGTTTATTTTTTTTTTTTGCGTTCGGTAGATCCCTTTGGCTGACTAGTTAGAAAGTAGGAAATCTAGTTTACAGTTTTTCTGGAAGACGGAGAAAACATGCAGCATGCAGGAAGGTTAGAGAGAGAAAGGGCCGGAACTTATTCACATAAAATCAAGAAAACAAAACAAAGTGCTTGAAAAGGAAAAAAGTAGGCAAAATTATCCCCAATAGACATTTTTACCAGTGAAAAGCAATAATATATAAGTATTTAATATTTATACATGTGATAGAATCAGATCACCCCAGAAGTCAGTCCCACATCCAGGGCCGTATCAAGGCATTTGGGGACCAAGGCAAATATAGGCTTGGAGCCCCCACCACCTCACTTCCTGCTCAGATGGCCCTATAAGATGGCAGCGTGCTGAGTGTACAGATTGTTGTTGCTTTTACTTAATAAACAATAATTTTAAAGCACCGTTATTATATCTGACTGTTTTTAACAGCAACCCTAGCTCAGACACCACATCACCTTCCACATGTATGTCATGAGCTCACTGAGCGTCACATGACCAGATTCATACTGAAGTCGTTTTGGTGAAAGTAATGCAAAAGTAGTGTAATGCCTTACATTTTAAAATCAGTAATAGTGCAATGTAATGAATTACTTTAAAATGAGGGTAACAAGTAATAAGTAATGCATTACAGTTTTGAAGTAACTTGCCCAACACTGTTTATAACTGGTTAGTTCTGTGAGGAGTGATCGCGCCTCGGGGGACAAACATAAATGTCTGCTCTTTATTCTGCTTGTGCGCTGATCTATGGTCGGTTTCAGGACTCGGCCCATATGGCAATGCAGGTTAGGATGTAAAGCGATGGGGCTGATCTGTTTGCCCCGTCCCAGTGATTAAGTTCCAGGTGGTATCGAGAGACTGACGGCCGCTGTTCCCGAGTCATCTGATTTGAGATAAGGGAGCCATATCTGCTTGAGTGGTGCATTCGCTGTTGCTGCTGTGGTATTAATAGGCCAGATACACATCAGCTATTCATACTTTCTGCGGCGGCGAAACGGTAAACCAGCCGCCGTACGCTTCATATTCCTCTTGTTATCTGCATTTGCCACATGCATTCATCTTCATTTGCATTCATCAATCAGTTCATCATCGCAGCTTTCGTGCACGCTCCTCCCTCTGCTCTCCCGCCGGTGTCGGGCTCCGTGCTTTCAGATATCGGAGTGGTGGCATTCAGGTTTATGAGGCATGTGATGGCATGCATCATCTCGGTGTTTACGCCACATTGTGTGTTGCTTCTGTAGCACACAAAGGCCCATTTTGTCTGAGAACATTTGCTTTACAGTTGCAGTGTCAGAGCATGTCCTCGTCTTGTGATTAAAGATCCGTGCATGTACATTTAAGGTGCATTCGGGTTCTGATGCGCATCTGTTTTTGAGTGTTTGTGTGCAGGAATATAGGAAGACGGTCTGCTTTTTGTTGGTTTGTGTAATCCGCAGCATCTCCGATGCTGCGCCTGAGCAAGCAGTCGAACAGAAAAAAGCTTTTTTTCTCAGTTTTTTTAAAAGTCTGTCAGAAAAAGAAATATAAAAGTACACTCAGAATCACAGTGGTGGAATGCACTTGACCTCGTGACAGCCTTTCTACCAGAATTTATCACAGTTGCCAATGCACAAGCACTGGAGCCTCCCTATTCCTCTCCCAATCACAACCATCTTGGTTGTTTTCCCTTCTCTCGCATTGCGGCTATGCAATTGTTTTATGTGAAATGTTACATTACTGCTAGGGTAAAAAGCAGAGGTGGAAAGAGTACCAAAATTTCCTACTTAAGTACAAGTACTAATACTTTGATAATTTTTTACTCAAGTACAAGTAAAAGTACTTGCCTAAATTTTTACTCAAGTAAAAGTGAAAAAATATCATAAATAAAATGTACTCAAAGTAAAAGTTACTTTAAGGATGGCTACATCTAAGTAGTGCAAAATCACAACACACACACACACACACACACACACACACACACACACACACACACACACACACACACACACACACACACATACACACACACACACACACACACACACACACACTGCAGCATTTTAGAATCATTTGAATGACTAGTTTAACTACACTGAACCACTTTTGTGATGATGTAATCTCTTATTCTGGAGTAAAATAAAGAAACAAGCTAAAGCATCACACATCTGTGACATCAAGAAGCATCTTGTGAGTTCAGACACAGGGATGGAGCACAACGTTTACACCTGAACAGTATCAGGATGTCTTAACTCACAGAGGCCTGCAGGTCTTCTGTTTTATGAGCAAACTGCTGATAATCCGCTTGTTATGAGCGCTAAACAGTATTTTGCTGCTTCCATGCGGAGTGGCAGGGAAACACATTTCAAAGACGGAACCGAGTTTGGCTACCGAACCGAGCAGAATTCTGATGACGTCACTACGGTGCGCGAAGGTGCATTATTAAGCCTACAATTTATTTTTACTCAGTAACGGATATGATTTAAAAAGCAGCGAATTACAATTCTTTTTAAAAACGTACTCAAGTAAAAGTAAAAGTACAGATTTTAAAAACGACGTAAAAAGTATAAATATGCATAAAAGCTACTCAATTACAGTAATGTGAGTAAATGTAATTCGTTACTTTCCACCTCTGGTAAGAAGGCATAAACGTGACTATCGGACTCGGTTCTATGATATAAAGTACGTAGGTAATCTTTCATAACTCACATTTCCCCAAAGTCTCTCCCCTGGCCTCTACAGCTAAATGAATCATATGCGTGGACCAAGAGCATTGGCTAACAGATTTACATATCCACAAGAGGGAGCTGTCAATCAAAGAGAAAGCACCCCAGTTCCCAGAATGCACTGCAAGAGGATGCCGGAAGAAGCCGGAGGTTTGCAACGGAGCGACCAAAACTAATTCCAAAGTCGAGTTCGAGTAAGATCTTACCAACGGATGGCTGTTACGGTCAAAATCCCTGCCAGCAAAACGACAAACACATCACTCTCCCTCTCATCACGGCAACGAGCGAAGAGGTGAGTGTATAAACGTATGAATGGTGAAAGTTTTGTAACTGCTTGTTGCAAGTTAGTAGATGTATTTTGTAGGGACAACCCATTCCGACAACGAAAGTTATTTGATATCGGCCCCAAAAAGCTGTATAGGAATATATCGGACGGCATCAAAAATCTGTGATATAAGCAGTCCGTGAAGGTTCACATTTTGCAACCAATGGTTAAAAAATATTGTCATTTTTTTCATACTTACTGTTGCTGGCTCTTGTTCTCCAACTGAGTAGTATCACTTGATCCAGCCTTTCATACATTCCACACTATGAAATAGTTAAAAGTCTGTTTGATTTGTGCTGACATCATATTGGATTGATATCGGTATCGGTCGAGGCTGAAGGCTGCAATATCGGTATCGCATCGGAAGTGAAAAATTTGTATCGGGACATCCCTAAGATTTTGTCCTCACGGGCTCCCGTTGAAGGAAGCATGGCGTCTAATATGGTATTAGACCTTCTCCAATGTATTTTAGACCCAATTTTTATGGTTATATGTTACAAAACCGCCAATATTTTTAACAGCCGGGCATCATTTCATTCATTTTCAATCTATCGATGGTACAAACTACACATTGTCTCTAGTACATATGCAGTGGTCTGTTGTATAAAAGAATAATCTCTGCAGGACAAAAGCTCTGGCGCTTTCGGGAGCTAAAAGTAAGCCAGAGCAGGTGAGCAGAGTATGGAAGGAGTCTTATTTCCTGATATTCAGACATCTCTCCTCTGATTGGCTAACAGCAGCGCAATTCTACCACTGACTCTGTTTTCTCTGCAACAGTGATGTTTGTCTCCACATTAGCCTGAAGAAGTTCCGCCACGTTTGTCGAGTTGCTAATGCTAATGGTTAGCTTCCACTAGCTGAGACACGCTCTGCTCTCTCCTGGTTGCTGAATCAACAGCCCTTCCCGTTGTGAGTCTAGATGGGTGAGTCCGCGAATGCTAATTTACAGTCTGACGTAAATCTGAGTGGCTTTTGTCAACCGAGTTTCTCCATCTACTTTCTATGGACAGCGAATGCAGGAAATAGGGGTAGAAGACTAGTTTTGTGTTTAGCCGGCATGTTAAAGGGACTTTACGGAGTTTTGAATTTTTATGCTCGTGATTGCCCCCTCAGGCCAAAAGCGTAACGGCAGCTTCAATAGTAGGCTCGTGTACGAGGCGCGCATGCTGTACGTGCACACTCCTTAACGAAAATAACAGCTGAGACAGTCCCTTGTGTGTGTGTGTGTGTGTGTGTGTGTGTGTGTGTGTGTGTGTGTGTGTGTGTGTGTGTGTGTGTGTGTGTGGCCCGGAGGACAGAGGACAGGAGAACGCGCAGCTAATTAATTAAATAATTTGGTCCTGTACCTTTCTCTTCAGCACAGCCGACAAAGGTTTATGATGGGTCAGTCCTCCTGCATGCTCAGATCATTCCCTTCCCTTGCTTGAAAAATTGTTCCAAAATGAAAGTTGAACCCACATCTTTTTTATCTGTGAATTCAATGCCGTTCAGCGAGTCTCAAATAAAAATGTGGGCATCTGACTGTAAAAAAATATACCATTAATGTAAAAAAGAAACTCTAAATAAACTATGTTCACACCCAGAATTGAACCCAGGTCTTCTGCATGGGAGTCAGACATCTTACTAGGTGAGCTAAAGCGCCAGTGATGTCATTTGTATCTGTAACTTTTATATCCTTGATTACAGCTGAAACAACGTTCAAAGAACAGTTCAGAGCAAAAATGGCTATTTTGTTGCTAATTAGCAGGAAATATCTAGAAGAAAGTTCTACAGAAAGTAGCTAAGGGTCCTCAGAAATGTAGCTAGCTTTGTCACTAGGCGTTAGGAACAGCGACAAAGTGGCACTGCCTCTCTCTCTGCTGCTAAAGCTACGGATAGCAAATGCTACGGGCGATGCCTGAGCGTGAACGTGCATGAAGCAGCCTGCTCGACCCGAGCATCTCTCTTTTTCTGTGATTTTACAGAAAAACAGGCAATCACAGTAAAAATGCCAGGGCTCATTCTACAGGACCAGGGCATTGCAGGAGAATGTATTAAGAAGACATTTATTATTTCTATACATGTTTTGGCCATCAAACTTCCATAATGCCCCTTTAAACTCAGAGTGACGGATCATATTTTGAAACAGGAAGCAAAAATTGGGTTTCTTATTTAACTTGGTCTGCTTCTCATTAGGCTTGCTAACAGCAAGTGAAAGTCAGAGTTGGTTACCATAGTGACCCCAATTATCCACTATCAGCAGCATGAACATTTTTGTTGGTCTTTACACTCCTTGTAAAGTTTTTACATCAGAACATTGACGTGTGGTCTGCTGTTACCATACACCCGATGTTGGAAAACGAGCAGCAGTCACATTTAAGACTTTTAACATTTTTTTGTTGTTTATTCAAAGTCATTTTAAGATTTGTCAAATGCATGAAGTTTCTGAGGTATTTGTTTTTAGCAATGTACTTTACATGGTGACGCTGACACACCTTTGACTAAATAAACATAATTATTAAGATTGGTGGCCCAACGCCCAACTCAAGAGTGCCTAAGAACATTTCTGAAGTGTTTCCTGCACCTGCTTTGTTTTCACTTGTTTGGAAACAATCTCCACCCACAAAGATCCAGCGCCCAAGTGCCCGTAAACACAAATACAGTTTATTTAGGTGCAGGTGCACATGTCACACTCACTTTTGAATTATACTTTGTGATTAAACAAGCATTAGATAAGCATTCGTCATAATGCATTTTCTACTGTTTGTAAAAATCACAGATTTTTCTTTCTCAATACTTTAAAAAGTATAATAAGAGAATTCTGAAATCAAACATAAAAAGAAAAACAAGTCAAACTTTGACTGAAGCGGTTTAATATTTGCGGTGTTCCACAGATCTTCGACAAAGACGTTGTGAGTTCAATCATCCAGAAACTGGAGATTCTCTATAAATCTGAAACTGAAGCTAGTATGTGATCACACGTCAAAACTCAGAGGGATTTAAGTTTGGTAAACGATTGAGAAGAAGCAGCAATAAACTAATCAGCAGGCTGGGTTGTTACGCCAACCATCTATGTTTCCATTGGTGAGTGAATTCAAAACCGTGAAGCATCAGATAAAGACATGGAACGCTCTATTAAGCCTGATTCATGCTTCTCCGTCTGCGTCAGCGCGGAGACACGCAACGTCCTTGCGGGCCTGCCGGAGAGCTCCGCAAGGACGGACGGAGTCGAGCTCTCTTTTCTAAACATCCGCCAGTCGAGACGGACAACGCAAGCTTGTGATTGGTCAGGATGCCGCTGTCGTCTACACCGCCGCCATTGCACCCTCAAAAACATAACAAGAGCCGAGGATAACTAGCGGCAGACAAGGAGCAGCTTGAAGAATACCTCGCGACAAAAAGTCCATCCTGAGTGTTCGTCTTCTACAATCTGTGATTCACGCATTCATCACTTCTCGGTTGGATTATTCAAACTCCTGTTTGTACGGTATCAGTGAGGCGGCTTTGTCTAGGCTTCAGCTTGTTCAGAATTCTGCAGCAAGGTTCTTGACTGGAGCTGAAAGAAGACACCACATGTCACCTATTCTTAAAACGCTTCACTGGTTGCCCGTTAAATTCAGGATCAATAATAAAATTTTACTTCTCACGTTCAAATCCTTGAACGGTCAAGCGCCTCCCTCCTCGTGCTCTTAGGTCTGAAGATCAACTCCTCTTAACTGTCCCTAAGGCACGTTTGAAGACTCGTGGGGAAAGGGCTTTTTCAGTCTGTGCCCCAAAGTTATGGAACTCATTACCACTGCAGGTTAGGCAAGCTTCCTCTATCGCCGTCTTTAAATCTCGTCTGAAGACCCTCTACTTCACTTACGCATTCGATCCCTAATTCCATAACTCCTTAGCTCATCCATTGTCCCACCTAGTCAATTCAATTTTAATTTTGTGTTTTTATATTCTGGTTTTATTTGCTTTTACTGTTAATAGTCTGTTGTTTTTATTTCTTTTGCTCCTTTTTACATTTTCCATCTACCTGACTATTTTAACTTGTGTTTTCTTGCTTGTTTTTTTTGCAGCGCTTTGTATGGTTGTAATGCCATGTTGAAAGCGCTATATAAATAAAGTGGTATGGTATGGTATGGTAAAAACTCTACAAACATGAACGTTTAATTCCCCGTGACTGGAGGAGTGAAAAGATGCGCAGCAGGCGTTTTATTTGTGGACGGAAATGACAGGAAACGTGGGTTTAGAGGTGGCGAGAACATGAAGAGGTGGAGGAGGATGAGAGACAAATATGTCCGTGTTAAAAAGTCTCTTATATACAAAAAAATAAACAATATAAACACACTATCTTGGACCGATACATGACAGGATACCACAGAACAGCGCTACGCCCTCTGCTGTCCAGCCAGGGAATTGCTTTGCAACACTCTCCAGGAGACGGAGAAGTATGAGAGCTAAACACTTCCGTCAATCTGCGCGTGTCTGTCCCTTGCGGAGCTGATGGAGAAGCATGAATCAGGCTTTAGGTGAGCCGTCTGTTGGTCATCCATCCTTGACTGCCTTCAACCTGTCAGATCCGTAAATGGCCTGTATTTGATATAGCACCTTCTAGAGTCCTGGAACCCCCCAAGGCGCTTTACAACACAAACAGTCATTCACCCATTCACACACACATTCACACACTGGTGGGGATGAGCTACGATGTAGCCACAGCTGCCCTGGGGCGCACTGACAGAGGCAAGGCTGCCGAGCACTGGCGCCACCGGTCTCTCCGACCACCACCAGCAGGCAACGTGGGTTAAGTGTCTTGCCCAAGGACACAACGACAGCGACAGACTGAGCGGGGCTCGAACCTGCAACCTTCCAATTACGGGGCGAGCACTTAAATGGCCTGTATTTGACACTTAACTCCTGTGCCACCGTCGCCCCAAGATCCATAGAGTGAAGCCTGCAGCTACCTTTCCTTAGCAAGGAAATCAGCAAGGTGGTTCAGAACGCCTGTGCTCGGCTTCTGACCAAGTCCTCCAAACACACCCACATCACCCCGTTTCTCCCCCAGCTTCACTGGCTGCCAGTCAACTTCAGGGTTGTTGGAGATAAATCTAGGAATATCCCCGTAAACGTTCTTTACCAGTGAACCTCAGTTCTGTGAAAGATTCGGACAACTGTTTTGCAAGACAGGGCAGCCACTCAGATCTCGTCTGCAGTGGAACTACAGGGAGGCTGAGCAAGTCGCCGTTTATTTATAACTCAAAAAGAAAACAAACAAAGGGGAGGGTTTAACAAGTTACAGCTTGACCTGAACAACTTGACATGAAGGGCATTTGTGTGGGGTGATGGAACGGCGGTGTGTGTGTGTGTGTGTGTGTGTGTGTGTGTGTGTGTGTGTGTGTGTGCTCTAACAAAACAGGAGGTCCTCCAGTTCCAAGGGAGGACGATTGGTTTCTGTTACAAATCAGATGAAGGTCAGTGTGTGGCAATCTAAAGAATACATTACATGCAACAGATAAAAGTTTAACTGAGAGCAAAGTTCCTCTTGCACAAGCCGTAGAGGCCTGTGTGACTATGCAAGCTACCTAGGAGCAGAATACATTTTTATCCAACAAGGGTTCATTTCAAGATCCTGGTTCTGGTCTATAGGGCCTTACCTGGACAAGCACCATCTTACATTGGTGATCTTATTAGTCCCTACACCCCCAGCAGGTCCCTGAGGTCCAGTGATCAAAGCCTACTGGTTGTGCAGCACCAGGCTAAAGGTCAAAGGTGACAGATCATCTGCTGCTGTGGCCCCCAGACTCTGGACCTCTCTCCCCCTGAGCCTGAGATCAGTGGACTCAGTGGTCTCCTTTAAAAAGCAGCTGAAGACTCACCTGTTCAAGCTGGCTTTTGTATGACCTTCTTCACCTCTCTCTCTTTATTCTGCTCTCCCCACCTATTCCACCTTCCTCAGGATCCACTGATTTCCCTCTTTCCTGTTCACTCTCTCTTTCTTAACATTTTTTAATCACAACTGTCTATTTTTGCTCATTTTAATATATTTTTAAACATTTTCTAAATGCTTTTTATATTTTTACATTTTTTGTTTTTGTGAAGCGTCTCGTGATTTTTATCTTGAGAGGCGCTATAGAAATGATACTTTCTTCTTCTTCAAGGTGAAGAAAAAGAAGATTTTTAAGAAAGTTTCTGTTCGTCTTTTAAGGTCCCCCCCCCACCACCACCACACACACACACACACACACACACACACACACACACACACACGTGACACGCACTAGTCAACTTCATACATATACATGTCTTGTACCACATCATTTTTCATCTGAAGCTACATATTAAGCATATTCAGGGCAGAGTATTGTTCCTGTTAGTGTTTAGTGTGAGATGATAGTAAATATTCCCTTTCTTTCTCCAACAACTTTACCTGATAAGCTAACTTTAGGCAAACCAGCAGCACAACAAATATTTTCAAATAAGACTCACAAACCTGAGTCAGCACCAGTCTCATCAAAGCTGGGGTTCTGTCGTTGTACTTTTGGTCTAAAAAACGTCCTTATGTCCATCTTCACTCATGCGTTTCAGGCAGACTGTAGAAGAAGCCGGCTGCTGAAGGGCTTCTTCTTCAGTGGTGGAGGCTCAGGCAGGCTGTATACAAACTACTGCCAGCTGCTCCCTCTCTGTTGGACTTTGGTACTGCATGTTACTTCCGCGATTTTGATCCGGGGCTTTTCATAAAACATTCGGGGCTTGAGCCCAAGTAGCCGGGCCTAACGCCGCCCCGGGTTATCACGTAATGATTGTGATTGGTCAGAACAAATTTGCGGTCGTAGTCTTAGTGGTTGTAGTCCTGTTGTCCAAAAATCAACAGTTTTTGGAGAAAATATGTTTGAATTTCTTAAGGAAATGTAAAATATAAGCTAATGATAAACGGTGACCCTCAAAAGCTCTTGATGTTGATGAAATGGGGCAAAATAAAACATAAGAACTTTATTGAAAGACACCAAGCAACATTTTGAGTCAAATAATGTATTTAGATAACAAACAGATATGTCTTCACGTATAAGAACTGTTCTATTGTTTGTCAGTCCGATGTTGGTTTTATGCAGTTTCACATTCTTTACAAAACAAAGATAAAATGGTGTTTTATTAACAAATTACAATTATAAAGAAAACATTTGTGTTAACTAACAAGAATTTATTAACAAAACTGCTGATGTCTTTCCAAATCGTATGTGTGAAAGCCGAGTAGATTTGCAGTAATGTGACGTCATCGGCAGTCGAAGGACCCCGAGCCGATCCTGTACCGACACCGGGGTTCTATTCAGGCATGACCCACTCAGACCATCAGGATGTGGCTGAGATCACACCACACCTACTCTGATTCTATACAGGAGTCTGTTCTGCGTCAAACTCTCCTAAACGAAGCCACGCCGTTGCTCATAGGCCCCACGCTGCAGATACACCACAAGACTAAGAATTTACCATGGCCCTGTAAGCACGGTCCAGGTCCATGGCTGATGGTTCATCAAGGTGCCCGGTGAAGGAACCTGAACTGCATAAACATTCAAAAGGTTCCATAGAGCTAAAGCATTTCAGCACATTTTCATGCTGCAGCAGTAGCTCAGGAGGTAGAGCGGGTTGTCCAGTAATCGAACGGTTGCAGGTTCAAACCCAACTCCAGCCAGAGAATGCTGCTGTTGTGTCCTTGAGCAAGACACCTTCATCCGCCCTGCCTGCTGGTGGTGGTCGGACGGAATGGTGGGAGCGGTGTTCGGCAGTCTCGCTCCCATCAGTGCACCTCAGAGCAGCTGCGGCTACGTCGCATCCCCACCGGCGTTTGAATGTGTGTGTGACTGGGTGAAGATTGTGTTGTGAAGCGCCTTGGGGGGTTGTTTAACCCAAAGAAGGCGCTCTGCAAATACAGGTCATTTACCGTGCTTTTACTAAACGTTTAAATTAAAAATGTAATTATATGTGAAACTTGCCCGGTTGGTTTTTACTGGTCCACTAAACAGGGGCGCCTCCAGAAAATTTTGGTAGGGGTGGCCAGATGGGGCCAAAGGAATTTTGGGGGTGGCACACCAAATTGGTTCTTGTGGTAACTAGCTGAATTTAGTCTGCTGTGCTGCATTGCACCTTTATTTGTTTTTCTTGAAATAACAGTAGGCATTTAAAACATTTAACTTAAAGGGACTTTACAGAGTTTTGAATCTTTATGCTCGCAATTGCGCCCCCTGGCCAAAAGCGTAACGGTAGCTTCAATAGTAGGCTCGTGCACGAGGTGCGCATGCTGTACGTGTGTGACGCGCACAAGGTGTGCAGTCACATTTGTTTTTTTATTTTTGTAATGGAAGTTAGCCGATATCTTGGTTGCTGCATTTGAGTTAGGGGAGTATGAGAGTTCTGGCAGGAATGAATCATTTCTCTGGTTAATTTCCAAGTGCATATGGTTGTGGAGTGTGCCACCAGGGGGCGGTGTAATGGGCAATTGTGGGTTCGCCAGGCGGGGGCACCCTTCTTGTTAGCACGCTGCAGCTCTCCTCATACAAGGAAGCAGGGCTGCATCAAACCCAGTTAACTGCCTGCTGTCTCCTCATTTCTCCTGTTATTCAGGTAATAATGTGTAAAATATACATAAAACTACACGTCACATGACTGTATATTGTTCTGGCGTTGTATAGCCAATTTTTGAGTGGGTTTTTCATACAAGTAGACCACGTTAAGAGGTTGGTTAAGCTGTACTCGTCGTCTAAAGGCAGACACGAGGTTCTGTAATGGCGGTGCTCCACTTTCACTTATGTTCTGACTGTTAAAAGGCAAAGTTAAACCCGAATTTGAACTTAAAGAGTGTAGCAGCTCAGACCCTATTGTAATTGTAAACGTCATTGTTTAATTGGAAAAAAACGTTTAACTGTAACACCATAATGAGATTTATATTGTTATTTTTGGATAATTAAGGTTCTGTTTTGGAATAAAATATGTAGAAAAAGGATTGATAAGCAGGCCAAGCAACAGTAAATCGAAATGTTATTTCAATTGAACCTCAAGTAATAAAATAAGCTTGTTTACCAGAGAGCTACAAATGAACATAGAGATAAAGGTACTATTTTCTGGTAATATGTGTGTTAGTCAAAGACAGTACATATTTTAATTGACCAGCTGAATTTGATGAGACCTTCAAGGTCATAGTAAAATGATGGAATGTTATTAAATATAGTCCAGTTTGGTTATGAAAAAAAGACAAAAGAAATGTAAATGAAGAGATGTTTTTTAATATAATTTTTGTAAATAAAATACAAGGAAGCAGGGCTGCATCAAACCCAGTTAACTGCCTGCTGTCTCCTCATTTCTCCTGTTATTCAGGTAATAATGTGTAAAATATACATAAAACTACACGTCACATGACTGTATATTGTTCTGGCGTTGTATAGCCAATTTTTGAGTGGGTTTTTCATACAAGTAGACCACGTTAAGAGGTTGGTTAAGCTGTACTCGTCGTCTAAAGGCAGACACGAGGTTCTGTAATGGCGGTGCTCCACTTTCACTTATGTTCTGACTGTTAAAAGGCAAAGTTAAACCCGAATTTGAACTTAAAGAGTGTAGCAGCTCAGACCCTATTGTAATTGTAAACGTCATTGTTTAATTGGAAAAAAACGTTTAACTGTAACACCATAATGAGATTTATATTGTTATTTTTGGATAATTAAGGTTCTGTTTTGGAATAAAATATGTAGAAAAAGGATTGATAAGCAGGCCAAGCAACAGTAAATCGAAATGTTATTTCAATTGAACCTCAAGTAATAAAATAAGCTTGTTTACCAGAGAGCTACAAATGAACATAGAGATAAAGGTACTATTTTCTGGTAATATGTGTGTTAGTCAAAGACAGTACATATTTTAATTGACCAGCTGAATTTGATGAGACCTTCAAGGTCATAGTAAAATGATGGAATGTTATTAAATATAGTCCAGTTTGGTTATGAAAAAAAGACAAAAGAAATGTAAATGAAGAGATGTTTTTTAATATAATTTTTGTAAATAAAATACAAGGAAGCAGGGCTGCATCAAACCCAGTTAACTGCCTGCTGTCTCCTCATTTCTCCTGTTATTCAGACATTTCTTCTGAGGCGGGTCTGCCCCCTAGACCGGACCCGTAACACATGCACACTCCTTAACGAAAATAACAGCCGAGACAGTCCCGTGTGTGTGTGTGTGTGTGTGTGTGTGTGTGTGTGTGTGTGTGTGTGTGTGTGTGTGTGTGTGTGTGTGTGTGTGTGTGTGTGTGTGTGTGTGTGTGTGTGTGTGTGTGTGTGTGGCCCGGAGGACAGAGGACAGGAGAACACGCAGCTAATTAATTAAATAATTAGGTTCTGTACCTTTCTCTTCAGCACAGCCGACAAAGGTTTATGATGGGTCAGTCCTCCTGCATGCTCAGATCATTCCCTTCCCTTGCTTGAAAAATTGTTCCAAAATGAAAGTTGAACCCACATCTTTTTTATCTGTGAATTCAATGCCGTTCGGCGAGTCTCAAATAAAAATTTGGGCATCTTACTGTAAAAAAAATATACCATTAATGTAAAAAAGAAACTAAATAAACTATGTTCACATCCAGAATCTAAACCAGGTCTTCTGCATAAGAGTCCAACATCTTACTAGGTGTGCTAAAGCGCCAGTGATGTCATTTGTATCTGTAACTTTTATATCCTTGATGACAGCTGAAACAACGTTCAAAGAACGGTTCGGAGTGAAAATGGCTATTTTGTTGCTAATTTGCAGGAAATATCTAGAAGAAAGTTCTACAGAAAGTAGCTAAGGGTCCTCAGAAATGTAGCTAGCTTTGTCACTAGGCGTTAGGAACAGCGACAAAGTGGCACTGCCTCTCTCTCTGCTGCTAAAGCTACGGATAGCAAATGCTACGGGCGATGCCTGAGCGTGAACGCGCATGAAGCAGCCTGCTCGACCCGAGCATCTCTCTTTTTCTGTGATTTTACAGAAAAACAGGCAATCACAGTAAAAATGCCAGGGCTCATTCTACAGGACCAGGGCATTGCAGGAGAATGTATGAAGAAGACATTTATTATTTCTATACATGTTTTGACTGTCAAACTTCCATAATGTCCCTTTAAATTTTATAAACACAAAAAAACATTTTAGAAAAATACATGTCAATTATTTAAAATGTTATCCCAAATTTAATTAAAAAACATTTTTTAGGTTAATTCACCTGTTGCTGTGTTAAAAAAACTATAGAGATAAAAACTTTAAAAAAGGTGAGCAGCAGAAATGTGTATTTTTTATTCGGATTATTTCTTTATGCATTAATTGTAATATTTTATTTTATTTTACAATTATGTCTTGAATAAACAAGATCAATACATGGTTTGACTGAACATTAATATGATTTGTTAACACTGGCTTTTCCTGGGGGGGGGCAGCAATTTTCTAGGGGTGGCCATGGCCACCCCTGGCCATCCCTTGGGGGCACCCTTGTCACTAAGATTCTTTTTTTTTTTTTCAGCGCAATCCCTCAAAGCTCAGGCTAAAAGCCTCAGAGCACCTGCAGGTCTTTAAAGTAGGTAAATACGTCTTTTCAACTGTCTGTAAATTCCTCCTCCATGCGTTTACTTTTGCATTTAGGCACTCAGTCCATCTTTCATTCCCTTTTTTCCTCCTTCCCACACACAAGGAAAAAAAGTAAGAGAGAGCAGCAATTGAATTTCCTCCAAGTGTGCTGTGTGGAATATGAAAAAGTGCAGGGCCACACCGACTGCAGCCTTGATCCAATCCCCTGCCCTTCCCCTTCTATACGCCTCTCCACTCCATTCCTGGAATAAATTATTTCGGCTCTCTCTTTTGGTCCGGAGAATTTTTATTCGTCTCCGTGGTGCTTGGCTTCTGTCCCCGTGGAGAGCACTGACGAATGTGTCAGGGCTCTCACCCTCTGATCATCCCGGCTCCGAGCGCCTTCAGATCCACACCAGCCTTTGGAATGATTCAAGCTAAAGAATGCGTCTGGATCTCTTTTTTCCCTCCCCTTCACTCATAAACTCTTCACAGAGAGAAAAACACAGTCCCAGTCCTCTGAGGAAAAAAAAAAAAAGCTGGCAACATTCCTAGTTGTTCAGATTAATGATGACATTTAAGAACAGCGAACTGTTTCGAACATCTATAATTCATCTGGGAACACACATTCAATAAAAATGGAGTGTTAGAAATTCAGTGTGACTCGTGAAAATCGTGTTAAAGCTGCTAATTAATTATTCTTTTTCATAATTAGAGTTCATTACAGAAGTTAGAAGCATTTGTTGACTTATGTTCAAATGGGTGCAGTGCAACCATATCCATGTGTGTGTGTGTGTGTGTGTGTGTGTGTGTGTGTGTGTGTGTGTGTGTTCATGGGAATTTTTAAAGTAACAGATCAGTTTCCTGCGTCTCCACCCTACTGATTGAAAGTGGAATTACAACTGTCGTAAACAACCCTGCGGTAGCTAGCGCTAACATTGAGTTAACACTAACATGAGCCAACTACTACTAAAATAAACCACAAAGTAAAAAGATACACACTGTTGGACACAAAATATTATTACTTACAAGTCCAGTAGCAACAAAGCCAGGTCACAATCAATCTGTGATTTTGTAGCCTCCTTTAGCTCCCTTTAGCTAACTAGTGTAGGCCATGCCGATGCTCACTCTGGTTTTAGCTCTTTGCTTCACCTCCAAAGACGTTACTCTCTTGCTTTTACTTTCAGGCTCCACCAGGAAGCCAACAGAAAAACAAACTTCTTATTTTTCTTCTTGTGCTTTTATTGACGATTAGCAAACTGAGAATGCTAACTGCTAGCATAACAGCTAAAAGTCGTAAAGCAGCTAAAAAGCTCCCCCCATAGAGAACCTTCCCACTCCGCTAAACTGCTAAGTGCAGCATCTGGTCAGTAGAGGACTGCAGAGTGGTGTCAAATGTGAAACTGGTCAAGTTTTGTCTCTTTAACACCTTAATTTAACTGCTGACATGTCTCGTCAGCCTTCATCAGTTTCTACAAGAGTGATTAACTAAACCCAAAAAATCAGCTGGAAGCAAACTGCAGTGAAAGGTATGCCGGCTCCTCTTTTATTGAATCCAAACTGACCGGCACTCTGAAATTGCAAGTGTGATATTCGGGCTACAGAAGGTGGTGGGGGGTCTGAGTGACGTTTCATTCACCCTGTAAAGGGTCATTTTAGCACATACTGGCTCAAGAAAAAGATTAAAATATATGAAAAAGCTGCATAATGTGCTTTAAAAACTCTGGTTTACTGTAAAATACTGTCTAGTGTTACTTTAATGGCAGTTTTAGCGTCTCCGGTGCCGAGCGATCATGTCAGGGAGGTGTGTTGA
>NC_091745.1:76863700-77028700 GCF_043380555.1 Nothobranchius furzeri | reverse complement strand
ATGATTGGAAACTTTCCTGGAAGTTTTAGGGCCAAGAAATAAAAAACTTTAAAAAAAGTTTTAATATGAATGTCAATGACAAAACTTTCAGATTTAATTAATTAGATAAATCATCTGACTTCGTTGATAGCTGGTCATCTTTAGCTTAACAAGCCATCCTATATCTGCCCATGACCAATAGGGAAGAGCTCTGTTGTGGAGCAACATCTGTGGTTGACTTTCAGTCTGTGCATGCTATTGGGCAACAAAGAACCGCTACAGATGTTAGTCACGAGTAGGGATGGGTACCTTTGACATTTGAATCGATCCGGTACTAATTACCGGTACCTACGAATCGATACCGGTACTTAACGGTACCAATTTTTGATACTTTTGAGTGCTTATTATTTTAATTATCTTTTATAATTAAATATATATTTTTCTCAATATATAACAATATTTGATAAATATCACGATAAATAACATTCAACTGTTTGTATTTTAACATCGTCCTTGTAGTTTTATAAGCTGATAATTAAACTGAAGCAAGCATCTTTACTGTGAACTAAATTTACTGTGTATCTTCATCCCTTTTGCCGTCCTTTTTCATTTGATTTTTCCTACTGGGAAGTTAGAATTTCCGAGGAGAAAGCGAACGCACCATTAGCTGATAACAATGGTAGCAATGGAAGCTAACATATCAAGCTAACGTTATCTTAAACAGTTTATTTAGCTGCTGGAGCAGATTAAAACGATGATGCCTCACACTTAGATCGTTGTCACTGGTTTCGTCTTCACCCGTCGCATTTAGTAAAGTGAAGCCAAACTTTAGAGCGCGTTCATGTTGTTCTATTTGGAAATTCGGAGTACCGAGGAGAAAGCGAACGCACCATTAGCGAAACGGAAGCTAACAAATCAAGCTAATTGTATGTACCTACCGGAGCAGATTAAGATGAGGATGTCTCACTTAGATCGTTGTCGCTGGTTTCATCATCACCCAGTTACCCATCAAATTTAGTGAAGTGCACCCAAGCTTTAGCCCGCGTTCTCTCTACCATGCTGCTCTGTTTACAACTGGTTCACAGCGACGACAAAACGCTCTTGCGCATGTGCAGCTGTCTTGGCAAGTTCTCGTTATGATGGACGGGTACCGAAACGAGGCACCGTTTCAAATGACGTGAATCGGTGCTCGGTCGGTACTATGGAATTCGGTCGGTACCTTAAAAAGTACCGAATTCGGTACCCATCGCTAGTCACGAGGCAGTCCGCCATAGACCCAAATACAAATAAAGGACCTCTATCTGCTCTTAACTCAAAGGAAATCCCAAGTCTAAATAGTCCAAAGTTGACGCCAAAGCCGTTTCCAACAAGCTGTCTCCATCTTGTTTCACTCCATTGCATCATCCCTCCCAGGAAACCAACAGATCACTTTGACTGGCTCACCAAACCAATAGAGTGCTGTTATTTGTATGACACAACTCAGGCCAATGGTAAGTCTGCTGAGGATCCTGCTGACGGTCTGGATTCCTAGGCTAGGTCATCTTCTTTTAATTCCTAACGGCATCATCTGCAGAGAGAAATAAACAGAACCAAGCCCAACACCCTGTGGAACACCACAACTATTTTATCACTGATTTAAAGAACACGAGAAAATGAAACACTTGAAATTTATCAGATGAATGATTTAAATTTTTAAAGCATGAAACATTAAATAACACAAATAACTAAACTGAACTATTTATTGACTTATTGTAAATAAACAAAACTACAGTCTGTTTAATTTTATGTTGTGATGTTAAAAGTTAACAGTAAATAGATTAAATTTGTCCTAACCACCGGGGTTGATGTAGGCATGTATAGGACTGAACATGGCAGTTTTCTGATGAAAGTACAAATCATAATCCTCCATCTGGGTGATTTAAGGCCAGACGTGGTGTGATACAGCTTTAAAACAAAACATCGTTTATAATCAAAAGGGAGATTTTTCTTATGCTTTTTGAACCCCTGGGGAAATGTTTCTCTGCATTCGATCCATCCCTACATTGGTAAAGATCAGTGGGCTGCAATTTGTATCCCACCCCAACACATTCTCACACTCAAAGCGTCAAAAAATGATGAAGAATGACCAAGCGTTTGTGCCGGAGCGTCACTTTCTGACGGCCGCGGTAAAAACGGATAATTCACTGATATTTAACCTCTAACCTCTAGCAATTTAACATTCCCCTCACCCCCATCCTAACCTTAACCCATCTTGTCGTTCTAAATTTGCCGTTAACCATGTTTGAGAGGAACGATGCAACAAGAAACAAAGTTTTTCATGCGCAAGTGGGTTGAGGTTAAGATGGGGGTGAGGGTAAATAAAGGTCACAGTTCGCTAAAATCTCTGTTTTACCGCGGGCGTCAGAAAGCGACGCTCCGGCACAGCGCGTTGCCTCCCGACGCATTGGGGCTCCCAACGCGTCGGGAACAGACACTTGGTCACCCTTCGTCATTTTTACGCACTTTGGGTGGGAGAATGTGTTGGCGGCCAACTTGGTTCAGCATCTTGCCCAAGGATGCTTCGGTATGTGATCACCCAGAAATGGGAATCGATCCCACGACCTTTCAGACGGGACAACCGCTCCATCCTCTCAGCCATGGTGCCACGCCCCCATTGGAAATCAGCCTGTAGTTTGATGAAATGATGATATCAAGAGATTGTTTTCTCTAGGTCTGTGGTGCCTAAAGCCTGAGTCATGCTTCTCCGTCAGCTCCAACAGGGACAGACACGCACGGACGGAGACGTTTAGCCCTCATACTTCTCCGTCTCCTGGGGAGTGTTGCAAAGCAATTCCCCGCCAGGACAGCAGAGGGCATAGCGCTGTTCTGTGGTATCCTGTCATGTATCGGTCCAAGATCGTGTGTTTATATTGTGTTTTTTTGTATATAAGAGACTTTTTAACACGGACAAATGTGTCCCTCATCCTCCTCCACCTCTTCATGCACTCGCCACCTCTAAACCCACGTTTCCTGTCATTTCCGTCCACAAATAAAATGCTTGCTGCGCATCTTTTCACTCCTCCAGTCACGGGGAATTAAACGTTCCCGTTTTTAGAGTTTTATCGCGAGGTATTCTTCAAGCTCCTCCGTGTCTGCCGCTAGTTATTCTCGGCTCTTGTTATGTTTTTGAGGGCGCAATGGCGGCGGTGTAGATGACAGCGGTGCCCTGACCAATCACAAGCTTGCGTTCTCCGTCTCGACGGACAGATGTTTAGAAAAGAGAGCTCGACTCCGTCCGCCCTTGCGGAGCTCTCCAGCAGGCCCGCAAGGACGGATGATGGTGTTGCGTGTCTCCGCAGTGACGCAGACGCAGAAGCATGACTCGGGCTTAATGCGTTTAAGGCTCAAGGTGTGCTTCTCTGTTTGACTCATTTGCATTTACACACTATCACAGCACCAGTGGATTCAAAACAACTGCTTTAAATATCAAATTAAAGCGGTAAATGCAAATGATGTTTTCTGTGTAATGCATTCAAACAGAGATCACATCGTGCGCTTGTCCACCTCCGTCTCTCCTTCTTCATCTTTATGTCAAACTCTGACTTTGGTTGGTTAAAAAATCTAGAGGATCAATGATTAAGAGTGCAGCAGACCCTTTCTTCTCAACCTTTACAGTAATCAATCAAATCCATTTGATGATTAGTTCCATGAGTCATCCGAGAGCCTCAGCAACCGTTTATTCGCAATCCAATAATCAAAGCAATCAGTGATTCTATTAGCTGCTTAATACACATCTAAGTCCTCACCAGTCGTCCTTTAAACAGCGCCGCTGCGCGAGCTGTCAGAGCCGCGTGAATCTGCGGGAAAATTGAGGCCGAAGCGAGCAACGCACACCTCGGCTCTCTGAAGAGACTTCCCTTTTCCAAACACCGATCTGATAAGATAGCAAAAAACCCCGCAAAGATGAGCGTTGACAGTCTGACACCAGGGTGTGTGTGTGCGTGTGTGTGTGTGTGTGTGTGTGTGTGTGTGTGTGTGTGTGTGTGTGTGTGTGTGTGTGTGTGTGTGTGTGCTCTGTCTTCTCCATCCCCAGTGAGTCGTGGTGGATGGCTGCTTATTCTGAGCCAGGATCCTCTGGAGGTTTCTTCCTGTTAAAAGGGAGTTTTCCTTTCCACTGTCGCTAAATGCTTGCTTAGTATGAGGATTGCTGTATAGTCACTGACACTCGTCAGTGACTTGATGCAATTTGCTGGGTTCCTTATATAGGAAACATTATTTCTGATTGGCTTAATGAACTGACCTGAATAGGAATGTTTATTATGTGAAGTGCCTTGAGACGACTCTTGTCGTGATTTGGCGCTATATAAATAAACTTGAATTGAATTGAATTTCCACCGCTCATTCAGAACAGCGCAGATGATAGCAAAGACATGTGGAGGAGAGAGCTGCTTTGGCCTCGTCTCAAGGTGCAAACCAAGTGAGTTCTGCCCGAGACGATTAATCCAGTGGAGGTTATTGGTTTTGGGCCTCACCGGGCCGACTCAGAGAAACCAAACATCCGCTTCTCTTATTTGATAGCGAGGCAGCGGTAATCGCCCAGCACGGCCTCGTGGATGGACACACGGAAGATATGCTACCACCGCCTCAACTCCACCACTCATTGACTGAAAGTGGATTCAATTAAACCCAGCTGAAGGTCACGAGGTAATACAATGTGAGCAAGTTCTGCGCTGTGCTTCACTGAAGCTCTCTTGGCTCGGATAATGTTTAATCCACAGGCCCACTCGTCGTTCACACACACACACGCACACACACACGCACACAGAGGGAACTGAAAGTGAGCCGTGAAGGAGAGAGGAGCCTGTTGGAGGAAACCCGAACAACGGTGACGCAAAAAGTTTCCTGCTGCCAGGAAAAAGAAAGCTGTTGACAGGATCCTGTGTGAGAGTGAATAACAGATAAAGATCAAAAGCAGGGGAGGTGGTGCAGGTGGAGAGGTACTAAAGTACAGTGGGCGGGGAGCGGATACTATTAGAGGCAAAAAAAGACAAATAAGGAAGGAGCCGGCAAAGGAATTTGTGAGGAACTGAAAGCTGTGGTTCAGGGAGGAGCAGCTCTGCAAAGTTCCACATGAGGAGGAATTAGACAAAGCTCCGACTGGGTCAGCTCGATTTCATTTTTATCTTGGCTCCTTTCCAGTTTGTCCTCAACAAGCAAACAGAAAGTAAAAGGGGGGGAAACGGAGCTATCCGAGGCAGGAAAGGGACGTGGAAGGTGGAAGACGGCAGTTAAGACGTGGAGTCTGAAGGATTAATTGAGGACAAGAAACAAAAAGCAGAGCCTGGCCTCTGAGGACTGAGGAAAGTGAGAAAACAAGAGTGATAGAAGGAGCTGGACTGGACTCCGCGGATCACTGGCATCAGCACACGGGGAAGGAAAGCGCTGAAAGGAGGTCACTGTGGTGAGGGACTGCGTGCCTGAGCTCGTCTGCTATGCAAGCCAGAGACAGCTGGGATAAATAAACTCACGTTCAGGCGCGTCTTCCACGCAGACAAACACAATGTTGATGAAGGAGTATCGCATCTGCATGCCACTGACGGTGGAGGAGGTGAGTGTTTGTCTTTCCCACGCTTCACACACACTCACTCACACGTCCACTCAGGACAGATGGACAAAGTGGGGGTGCATTTAAAGTTGTGGACATGCCTTTTCAAACTTAAAAGATCCAGAGAGCTGCTCCAGGGGGGCTTTGGCACTTTGGATAGTGAGGCGTCGTCTGCAAAGATGAGCGATGACAGCCTGACAGCACCGACACACAACAGCTGATCGGCCTCCTTAAGGTTGGTTTATGCTTGACGCGTCCGCGAGGTCCGCACGGCTCTGCGCGGAAAAGTTGCGTCATTTTAACAACCACGCCCCTCCACCGCATCTCCGCATGGCCCAGAATTTCCGCAACGCGGACCTCGGAAAATTTCTAAAGACGCGGACGGACGGACGGACGCGGAAAAACATGGCGGACCGGCAAGAACTAATATGGCAGAGGTTCGTAAATACAGACATTTGTATGATTCAGCTCTCAGAGATCACCGTGATCAACATGTTGTTAATAATTCTTGGAGAGAAATAGCTCGCACTGTCGGAAAAGACGAGAACGCTGTTAAAAATGCTGGAATGTCATGTTGTAAACAACAGTAATTTCTGCTTCTACTATGGTGTAGTGTTGGATGCATGCCGTACAGCTCCATGCTGCCCCCTACAGTTTGGGAGAATATTGGCTCACCGCAGAGATGAGCCGCACGAACTATAGAAGCTGCGTGTTGTGAAGCGCGTTCCATCCGCGAGCCGCATCACCGTGCGGAAAGTGAATGCGTCAAGCATAAACCAAGCTTTATGCCTCGCTGTCCCCCTCGCTTTTTTTTTATTTTATTTGTTTCGTCCTTGGAGCGCCTCACAAACTCGTCCAACCAGTTCCTGCTGTGGAAAACCTGAGCTCAGACAAAGCCTGCAGATTTATACACAAACAGATCCTGTTAGAGGAAAGAGGCGAGGAGGAAGTAATTCCCTAATGTCCTTCAAAAGGAACGCCCTCACCCCCCAACCCTCACCTCTACCTGGTACCACAACAACGAAAGTGACAAATAGCAGTCCAGAACGGGATGTGCCGTTTCAGCGCAGGACACACATCAACTTGAGCGTGCAGCAAATCCTCTTTCGCCTTGAATGTGCGTGAAGTGAAAACGCAGCTTACTGGAGGATGCATCCAGTGAAAACAGACACCTGAACACGTACCCGTGGTGCCGGTCTTCAGCGGCTGGTTACCCAGCTGCACTCGTCCTGAAGGGATGCGTTTATGAGGGATGCTCATGAGGCAGATGGTTCGCTTCCATCCTCTCAGCAATTACCCAACGTGTCCTCGGGCGACTCCAAGATTCACACACACTTAAGTGTGTTAGTGGAAGATGGCGCTTCATTTATCTTCCAACCTTTAGTCTCACAGTGATCTAGAGTCTGTAAAATGCATTCGACTGCTCTTTGAGTTTTAAAGACTCGCCCCGAGTGAATTTTCTAAAGGTTCTGATCAGTTTTCAGATGACGGCAATCTCCAAAAGGTCATGATGTCATAATTACCCTCATGAACACCACTGTTCACTTTGACTGAACAAACGCTGACAAACTAATTAAACTGTGTGTGGATGAAGACCATACGCTACAGGTGGAACACAAGAAGTAGAGTCGGGCTAAAATGATAAATGGGCTGTATTTGTATAGCACCTTCTAGGGTTCTACAGCCCCCCCAAGGCACTTCGCAACGTCATGCACCAACGCACCCACATTCACACGCTGGTGGTGATGAGCTACCATGTAGCCACAGCTGCCCTGGGATGCACTGACAGAGACGAGGCTGCAGAACGCCAGGCGCCACCAGCAGGCAGGTGGGTTACAACCCGCTCTACCTCCTGAGCTACTGTTGCCACAAACTTCATCTGCGCCAGTAATTCAAATTTAAAGGTGAAACTAATCTATGAGATAGACTCATTTCATGCGAAGCCAGATATGTCAGCCTTTATTTTTAATAACTGTGGTGATTGTGGCTTGCAGCGTATTAAAACCCCACATCTCAAAATCTCAAATAATCAGGGTAACACTTTACTATAAGGTACGCAAACTTGTGCTTCGTTACTAGGTAACGACTAAAGCTTGGGTTTATGCTTGACACATTCACTTTCCACGCGGTGATGCGGCTCGCGGATGGAACGCGCTTCACAACTCGCAGCGTTTATGGTTCGTGCGGCTCGTCTCTGCGGTGAGTCAATATTCTCCCAAACTGTAGGGGGCAGCATGGAGCTCTACGGCATGCATCCAACACTACACCAGAGTAGAAGTAGAAATTACTGTTTACAACGTGGCATTCCAGCATTTTTAACAGCGTCCTCGTCTTTTCCGACAGTGCGAGCTATTTCTCTCCAAGAATTATTAACAACATGTTGATCACGGTGATCTCTGAGAGCTGAATCATACAAATGTCTGTATTTACGAACCTCTGCCATACTAGTTCTTGCCAGTCCGCCATGTTTTTCCGTGTCCGTCCGTCTGCGTGGTTAGAAAATTTCTTAAGTGCGCGGTGCGGAACGTTTGGGCCGTGCGGAGGCGCGGTGGAGGGGCGTGGTTGTTAAAATGACGCAACTTTGCCGTGCGGAGCCGTGCGAACCTCGCGGACGCGTCAAGCATAAACCAAGCTTTAGGGGGTAATGAGTAATGAAGCAGGGGAGAATAGGTAGTTAACCAGTAGTTACTGGTGAAAACGCTCATCAGTCTTGTTTCATGGTCTAATAGGTAATTATCCAGTACTTACTGGTAAACACCCAGCAGTCTTATTCAGACACTAATAGGTAGTTATCTATTCGTGCTTCGTTACTAGTTAACGACTTAGGGGGTAATGAGTAATGAAGCAGGGAAGAATAGGTAGTTTTAGAGTGTTTTTACATGTTGATTTGAAAGTTTATAAATGCAAAAGTTTATTTTTGTGTACTTTTCTGATTATTTAAAAAGTACCCTAAACATTGAACATTTTGTTAGTGATTGATTTGAGCCGGGTACCGCTGTAACCTGCAGGATTTTGGTCACCCATCTCTGGAATATTACCACACACACGATGAAATAAAACGATGTGTGAATGAGCTCAATGTCTTCATGGTAAATGGCCGTGTAACAACACATAAGTAATGGTTAAATATTGAGTAAGTACAGATTAGTTCCTGAGTAGGTACTTGGGAGGGGGCTTCACTTTCCATCATCTCGAGATGGACGGATGCTGACGATGGACGACAAAGTGACAGACGAGTGAAATCAAGATGAAACAGGGATGTTAAATCACTGTGATGTTGCTAATTATCTGCATCCTTCATGAAGTTTACAAAAGAGAGTCCACAGGCACCACATTCATCTGGGATTTGTTCCTTATTGCTTTCATAGATAACTACCTATTAGTCCCTGAATAAGACTGCTGGGTGGTCACTAGGGCTGGGGGTAAACGATTATTTTTAAAACGATTATTCTGACGATTATTTTATCGAATAGTCGACTATTCTAATGACTATTTAGAAAATTAATCTAATGATTATTTTTCTATTGCACAATTAACAAAAACCAGAAAATCTCAAATAAATTCCTCAAAAAAATTGATAAATTCTTACTGTAAGAGAATAAACACTACAGGCCTTCCATTTTGTATAACACTGCGTTTATTGTGTTGTTTGGTTATGTTCTGGTGACGTGTAGAACTTGGGAGTGCAGGCTGCTGCCTGAGAGGTGGTAGAAGATGGAGTGTCTCCATGCTGCTTTGTTTTGGTCACTTATGTGCGGGAGGCGAGTGGTCTTACGGGTTAAACCAAACTCAGGTGATATTTTACACTAAACCGAAAACCCACAACACTCTAAATGTAATAAAAGGGAGATCTACACCACAAAAAAGATGAACTCTAAACCAAAACGTAACAGCTTATCCCAACGCAAGAAGCTGTTAGCGAAGATGCTAACAGTAGCTTTACCAACATTAAGTTCAAGTTACCAAGTTTAAATAAACCAAAAACACCCAGCAGCAAACAGACCAGCACGGAGGAGAGACTGCTACCACCAAAACAGCTCTCCTAATGTCTGAAAGAAGCTCCTTAATGAAGGGAGAAGCGCTCCCAGTGATTTTCTACATCTGCGATAGACATGAAGCAGCGCATCTGACCCCGGAAGTTGTTGTCCGTTGCCGGGAGACGAAGGCGGGCAAAACAGGAAAATAATCTAGTAGTGGACGGACGTTGTTCCGGGTCTTCGGTATTTGGCGGAGATGTTAGTGAAGGCGGAGAAGAGGGCGAACTGGAGGAAAAACAGGCAGATTCCTCCTCTATTTACAAACTCCTGGGGATGCAACAAGTGGGCGCGGTGCGTCGACTACCGGATCTGACGTCGACAAATTTTTAGAATCGAGCCGTCAACTTCGTCGAGGCTTCGCTACAGCCCTAGTGGTCACCAGTAACTACTGGTTAACTACCTATTCTTCCCTGCTTCATTACTTGTTACCCCTAAGTCGTTCCCTAGTAACGAAGCACAATTTTGCGTACCTTATCGTAAAGTGTTACCATAATCAGAATATTGTGAAAAGGTTCAATATTCTAGACTCAAATCAGCTGATGAATCCAGAACAGCTGCAATTACTGAAATCACTGGACTTTTGCTGTGTTCTCCTTAAAATCTACAATAAATAGAGAAAAATGACCACACTTGGTCGGACAGAGGACTGCATGTGGGCCCGTAGCCACAGGTTGAACACATCTCTGTTTCAGCACGGGTCAGTTTCAACAACCACAACATCAAAAGCAGAAAAACAAGCTATCGTTTAGGTGTGCTGAACTCCTGATAGCAATGGTTAACAGGGTTAACTGGAGTGGTTAATATTTAGCATCAACGGCGATGTACTGATCAGCACTTTTCTCTTTGAACGGTTAGGGCTCGTGTAAGTCCTCCCGTTTTATTCGCAGCCACACTGACGCGGTCTCTCTCTTGATATGTTGAGCTATATTTACGCATCTCTAGAATTCATGACAAGCCCAATGCTTTTAGACGAGACTAAAAAAGACAAAAACTGAAGGAGAAAATTCACACCAACATGCCAAAAACTGTCAAGCTGTGACTCACAGCTGCCATTGGGTCCGTGATGAAGATTCAAGCCCCGAAACGTCGTTTTAAACTTTACACTAGAATCTGATGTAGAAAGAATAAAAATTAGATTCAAAAGACATCCAGGGTGTCTTTTATCCCAGCCATAAAGCTATTTGAGTCATTAAGTCCAATGGATACCCAAGGTAAATATTGAATGTTGACATTCCTCTGTAATTGGAACAGGAAGGAGTGTCACACGATGTCAGCAGTGAAGGATGTCGGGCACTTGTCTGCCCTCCTCTTTCTGTCTTTGCTTGCTGCTGCTTGTAATTGAAACTGTGCTTTGGTGCCAAACTGGTGTAGGCCAACTAAATCAACTGCTTTTCAGTGGTGTTTCTCTACAAAAGGTTATTAACCCTCTAAAGGCAAACACATCTAATGGCGGTTTTACCATTAGGCACAGGTCGGCGGACACCTGGGGCCCCCTTATGTTGGGGTCCCCTAGCCCTGACTGCTGGCACCCCTCTGTTAAGTAATTTGCTGCCAGCGTTTCTCACCGTTTTTACTGTTTTTTTAAGAGTGACAGAACGTTGCGCGCTAGGAGAATGTCGACGCCAAAACAATCAAAACAAAGCGGAGACTCACCTCTTACATCAGGAAGAATCCGCGTGTTTCGAGCGTTTTCCGTTCTTTCATAATCAGTTTTTGAATTGTGATCGGCAGATGCTTTTCCGGTTCGCGCCTCACTTTTTTTTACAGCAGCGGCCCAAAAACAATCTCCAAACACATGGATTTTCTGCTTCCTGATCACGTGAAGTGTGACGTATGCGGATGAAGATCGGCTTTAGAGCCGGGATGTTTGCTCTCACGGTGTGGGGGCTCGTCCGACGCCCACACAATAAAAGTATGCAAATGACGACTTCAGTCGTCATTGGCAGTGAATGAGTTAATGCCACAATGGATTACTCCTTTGATACTCGATGCACAAACAGGAAGTGATTGGTAGTCATTCCACTCCAATCCAGTTGGTGGCAGTAATGCACCAAATTGTTGTTTTTCAAGTGCTGTATGACCACAAATAAGAAGAAGAAGAAGAAGAAGAAGAAGAAGAAGAAGAAGAAGAAGAAGAAGAAGAAGAAGAAAGGCGGGAGTATTCGTAACAAACTCGAAGCGGTAGTCAAAACATTTATCATGAAATGGAGTTATCCTAGTGGCTCCAATAGGAGAAAGAAGCAGTTTGCTTTAACCCTCCCACTGTCCTAATGGGTGTGACCCTGCAAGGAAAGTTGACCATTGAGCAGGGTTGATGGTTTATCCCTTGGGTCCACGCGGCAGGGGTGAGGAGTGAGCACCACCTCACCCCTGCCACGTGGACCTCAAAGGATAAATTATCAATCCTGCTCAATGGTCATCTTTCCTCATCGGGTCACACCCATTAGGACAGTGGGAGGGTTAAAAAAGTTTTTATCTTCACTTCCAAAAGGGACATCATTTTTTTATGTAAACTTCAAAAGGAAGCAGAAAAGGAAAGACAATGGAAAATGTTTAAAGGGAGAAAAATATAGACCAAAATGGAAAATAGAAGAAGAAAAAAAGAAAGGCAAAAGCACAGGAGCACTGACAGGAAGAAGAAAGCACTCAAAGGGAGAGAAAGACAGGAAAAAGAGGAGGACTAATAAAAAGTGAAAATAACTCGTGTCAGAAGAGGGGAGAGTTTCGCAAATCCCGTTAAAGATAAGATTGTCGAAAATTTTGTGTAAGGGGGCCCCATGTCTGTGTTCGCCTTGGGCCCCCAAATTGCTAAATCCGCCACTGAACGCATCATATGTATTCTGTATATTACTGGTTTTTAGACCTCTATCTCTTCATCAGGATTTGTACATTCCTCAAACTGCTCCATTAAACTCTGAAGCCTCCTTGTGGGTAGGGATGGGTACCTTTGACATTTGAATCGATCCGGTACTAATTCCCGGTACCTACGAGTCAATACCGGTACTTAACGGTACCAATTTTCGATACTTTTGAGTGTTTATTATTTTAATTCTCTTTTATAATTAAATATATATTTTTCTCAATATATAACCATATTTGATAAATATCACGATAAATAACATACAAGTTTGTATTTTAACATCGTCCTTGTAGTTTTATAAGCTGATAATTAAACTGAAGCAAACATCTTTACTGTGAACTAAATTTACTGTGTATCTTCATTCCTTTTGCCGTCCTTTTTCATTTGATTTTTCCTACTGGGAAGTTAGAATTTCCGAGGAGAAAGCGAACGCACCATTAGCTGATAACAATGGTGGCAATGGAAGCTAACATATCAAGCTAACGTTATCTTTAACAGTTTATTTAGCTGCTGGAGCAGATTAAAACGATGATGCCTCAAACTTAGATCGTTGTCACTGGTTTTACCTTCACCCAATCACCCGTCGCATTTAGTAAAGTAAAGCCAAACTTTAGAGCGCGTTCATGTTCTTCTAGTCGGAAATTCGGAGTTCCGAGGAGAAAGCGAACGCACCATTAGCGAAACGGAAGCTAACAAATCAAGGTAACGTTATCTTAAACATTTTATTTACCTACTGGAGCAGATTAAGATGAGGATGTCTCACTTAGATCGTTGTCTGTCGCTAGTTTCATCACCCAGTTACCCATCACATTTAGTGAAGTGGACCCAAGCTTTAGCGTGCGTTCTTTCTACCATGCTTGCTCTGTTTACAACGGGCTCGCAGGGACCGGCGACATAACGCTCTTGCGCATGCGCAACTGTCTTGGCAGTACCGAAACGAGGCACCGTTTGAAATGACGTGAATCGGTGTTCGGTCGGTTCTATAGAATTCGGTCGGTACCTTAAAAAGTACCGAATTCGGTACTCATCCCTACTTGTGGGAGATCTAAGTACTGCAGGACACATGTGCCAATTATATGTTGTTATTGCTGTTGAAATATTGTTTATTTACCTAATAAAATGTTTGCGTTAGGCATTAAAGGGTTATTGACAGGAATCAGTGAAACACGAGGAGTTTTTGTTTTAGGAATCCTTGAGATAACACGGATTTGGTCGGGTTGAGAGCAACAAGGGTGACGTGACATGTCCAAAGGCTTTGTCCTCTTCAGGCTCACTAAAATAAAAAACTGCTGTCTAATCAGAATCAGCAGCAAAGAACTAAGTCCGCACCCTCGTTGCAACACCAAACATCCACATGACTGATCAGATTCAATTTGCAGAAATGGACATGAGGGAATTTGATTTAAACACAGACAGCGAAGCCCAAAAACCAAGTGTTTAAATAAGGATCCAAAGCTTTATTTTCTTCCATCTTCCTTATTTGGTTTGATTCATTCTTTCACTGTTAATATCCGCTGAAAGGACAGGACTTCATGTCATCATCGTGGTCATTTAGAGCTAATCCTGGAGGCATCTCGCGTGGAACACAGTCATCTTTTCATCAGCGTACGGCAGAACCAGAAACGTTTGGCAGTATTTGATAGAAACTGGACTGGATGAGAGACCTGACGATTATTGTTGGGCTTAGGGTAACCCTAACCAGGGGCGTGTCCAGGGAGTGGCCTGGGGTAAGCCACGCCACCCTTAGAATCTGATTGGCCACTCCAGGTGCCACCCTACCAAGTTCCAGTTTAAATTGACTTTACATTGTCGACAAAAGGCGTGGGTTGTAAACTCCAAAATAGTGTGGTAGCATGCACCTTCAATATTGTTTACAAGCCCAGGCCTACAGAACATTTCTGTAGTATTAATATTATTCATTATTTTTTCATATTTACGTAAATAGTATTTAGAGTCCTACTCAACGCCAGTTGGTGGCAGTAATGCAACAAGAAGTGACTTGCTAACCACCACAAAACTAGAAGATGAAGAGGAAAAAATGGTGATTGTGCAATGTGAAACGCAAAAACTCACTAGAAAGTAAAAAAATAACTAAATTAACGATTTGTGTAAATAAAAATAAGCATAACCATTGGTGCCACCCATGCATAAACAAGCGCCCCACATGGGCCACCCCATTTTAAAAGTCCTGGACACGGCTCTGACCCTAACCTGAGAAGCCTGAGTTAAAGGTTTTCTCAAAGATTCCAGATTATCTAGATTTAGATAAAACACCAAAGAGCCCAAGGGCTTGCTTTACTTTTGTTTCCCCCGGTGCAAAGACAATTATTTTATTATTTCCTGACACAATCACCTAAATCATAGTTTGTTTAATCAAAGCGGTGAGCATAAAATGAGAACACAAGTAAACAATACTTTGCTAAATGCTGAAGTCGTATCAGTACAACCCAAACGTCTAACCCAGATCGGCCATAACTATGTTCTACCTCCAGCAATCCACCGCCCAGGATGTCCTGTGATGTTTGGCACTGGATGTTTCACTCTGACGTATTCCTGGTTGATCCACAGACCCAGTTTGGAATTAGGAAAACATTTTGCTTCCCCTGAGCAGTTTTTGCTCCTGTACTCGTCCTGCTGAGGGAGGGCTGATGAAGCAGCGGGGGGTGGGGGCTGCTTGGTCAGCAACAATGCTAAGACGGGTGACATGTGTCAACAAAACAGGAACATGAATTCAGGACGTCAAGGTTTACCGCTGCTAAATGTTGCATTTTAGCAAGAGGAAGTGTTATTAGACATTCCACAAACCACACATACTGTGGTTCCTCATCTGCAGAGTGACTATTCCACCAACCAGAGGTGAAGTTGTACAAAACCAAGTTATAACACCACTCTTGCTGTGCACTTTATGACCCGAATCCCAAATCTATGAAGGTAGCTGCAGACAAAAGGTCTACGAAAGAGACTTTCAAGAGGGAATATCATGCAAAACTTTCCTTTTGGATCCTTTAGTGCTGCCATGTGAGTCTCTACTGCTTCTATAAACACTCCCAATACGTAAAAAAAAAGGTCTGGTTTTAGGATTTACGGGCCTAAAAAAGCTGTTTTATAAAGTCCCTGTTTGTGATGTCACAAAATACAGGACCACCTCCTTCTTGCTGTAAGAATTTAATATACATATTATTTAATGAGCCATAAGACATAAGATTCCATAGGAAATATGAACTCAATCTTATGGATCGTTGGGTACTTTTAACCAGAAGATTGGGACTTTTTATTGCAGGGATTATGTAACACTTCGTATTCACTCAGAGACAACAGAAAGAGAGTTAAGTTTTAAAAGTTTAAAGATTTATTACTAAACAAAGTAAAACTAGACTAACTTAAACACTAAATGTATGGTGTAACTAAGGTGAATGAGACGGAGAATGGTGTAGTGTGGAATGTTGCTCAGAACCAGCAAATCCGGAGAAACGATTAGTTCTGATGGGAAGTGAAGGTGATGTCTTCGCACTAAGCTTTGGTTAGGAGATTCATAAACACATTCTATGCCATTCTGTCGGTCTATGTACCCTTGGCGGAAGTCCCCGTCTAGATCAGGAAGTGTAGAGGTCCAGCTTGGACCTTTCTGAAGCCGAAGCCTGTAGAACAGCCGCGGCCGCCGGCCAGTCCAGTCTTGAGATACTCATGGGTTACGACAGTTTGTTGGCATCTAGCGAGACCCAAAACGGGGTCGTGATGGTTCAGCTTTTATTCTGAAAGGAACCGTTGCTTGGTTGGAACAGCAACAGATTTTATCCAGCTTGTCGTTGGTTCTTTCGGCTGAAGAGGAAAGTTATGGATTGGCCACTCTGACAACTTCGCTAGAACGCTGTGAACTGGCGTTAAAGATGACGTGGGCATAGTTTTATAATTCGGATGTTTTGGTTTACGGTCGAATGAAAAGAGGACAGATTTACCAAGCACCACCAATACCACGCCTCCGTCAGATCTGGCAGATTCTGACTGGATCAGTAAAAGCAATGTGTCGTCTCTTAATGCTACGTGTGATCAGTCTCTAGTGGAAACATTTCAAGTTATTTTACTCATTATATTCTGTAGGATTATAATATCAAGTAATTTATATTTTCATTTCACAAACTGGGTCACACTTTTGTTATTTACTAACACTTTGTTTGATTAGCTTATTAAAAATAGAGTTCTTTGACAGAGCCCTGAAACGGCGCATTCTGGATGGTACTGAAAATGTCAAGAATTAAAGCAATCTAATCACTAATGTTAGAGGGACTTTTTATAAAGAACTTCATAAACGTGTTTGGTTTAGAAATTAGAACTATTTTAACCTAGGAAAAAAGGTCAGATATGTCCCCTTTAACATGAATATTAATTTTATTGAGGAGAGAGAAAAATAAAAGTCTGGACATTTAAGAAGACCCATGGCAGCAAAGATCTGCTGACTCTTCAGCTTTGATGTGACGAAAGACAGGTCACTCTTGAGAAACTAGAAAGATGATGTCACCGTTTTTCAGTCGTGATTTCTAACCACTTTTTCGCCGTCTCTCCGTGTTTTTCCCACCGTGACCGTCATGATCTTCTCCGTGGTTCCAGTACAGGATTGGGCAGCTCTACATGATCAGCAAGCACAGCTGTGAGGAGAGTGATGGGGGAGACGGGGTGGAGGTGGTGAGGAACGAGCAGGACACTCACCCCCTGCACGGCGTGGGACAGGTGACCGAGAAGAGAATCTACCTCACGAGGTAAGTTCGTCGGCCTTCGTTCAGTCCTGTCCTGAGGTTGTCGGTTCTATCGTTACGATACCTGATGCCGTTTGGACCCTGAAGCTTCGCGTCTGTCCCGGTCTCTGGCTACAACACATGAACACCCATCATGCCCGACTTACGTCACAGTCCTTAGTGTGAGGTTGCAACCTAACATGCTTCTGTTCCCACAGCTCATGATCCAGTAAACCTTTAAGTGCTCTAATTGTGTAAATACAGGCTTTCAGCTGGAGGGGGGGGGGGGGGGGGGGCACCCCTCCACGCCATCATGATGGCGATAATTGCAGGATGCAAGAGAAATTTTTTGCCTCTCATTATTTTCCTTTGCAGCACAGAAATGTTTGTCAGCAGTCAGAGCCTAAACAAACCACCACTCCAAAAGGAGAAAATGATCAAATATTAGTCATGATAATAAAACTTTTACCCAGATTATTAACTGTTTAATCTGATGAACTAAAACGTTGCTACAAAGATAAAAGGTTTATTATACGTCAAGCGTGCTTATTCATTAATAATTACATATTTTAGATACTCAAAAAAATCTGCTGGGTCGCAGCAACATGAAAGATTCAAACCACAACATCGGTCTAGAGTAAACTAAATAGTTTTTATTGGTAAATGTTGAACAACAAAAGTATTTTCTTTTCTTCTGTTTTAGTTTATTCTATTAAGGTTTAGGTATTTGGCAGATGCTTTTATCCAAAGCAAAGGAGCTATATGTACAAATCAAGCCGTTGTGACATCACAAAAGGGGAAATCAGAATAAAAATACCTCTCACCTGTTTGGGCAAGAGGAGCAGTAGCTCTACTCTGAGCCCCTCCCAGATTGCAGAGCTTCTCAGCTTATACAGTCAGGTCCATGAATATTGGGACATGGACACAATGCTAACACTTTTGGCTCTATACACCACCACAATGGACATCTAATGAAATGAACAAGATGTGCTTTAACTGCAGACTGTCAGCTTTTATTTTAGGGTATTTACATCCAAACCAGGTGAACGGTGTAGGAATTACAACAGTTTGCATATGTGCCTCCCACTTGTTAAGGGACCAAAAGTAATGGGACTATTGTCTTCTCAGCTGTTCCATGGCCAGGTGTGTGTTATTCCCTCATTATCCCAATTACAATGAGCAGATAAAAGGTCCAGAGATCATTTCAAGTGATTTGGAATCTGTTGCTGTCAGCTGTCAAGATGAGATCCAAAGAGCTGTCACTATCAGTGAAGCAAGCCATCATTAGGCTGAAAAAACAAAAGAAACCTATCAGAGAGATAGCAAAAACAGTAGGCGTGGCCAAAACAACAGTTTGGAACATTCTCAAAAAGAAGGAACGCACCGGTGAGCTCAGCAACACTAAAAGACCCGGAAGACCACGGAAATCAACTGTGGTGGATGACCGAAGAGTCCTTTCCCTGGTGAAGAAGACGCCCTTCACAACAGTTGGCCAGATCAAGAACACTCTCCAGGAGGTAGGTGCATCTGTGTCAAAGTCAACAATCAAGAGAAGACTCCACCAGTGTGAATACAGAGGCTTCACCACAAGATGTAAACCGTTGGTGAGCCCCAAAAATAGGAAGGCCAGATTAGAGTTTGCCAAACAACATCTTAAAAAGCCTTCACAGTTCTGGAACAACATCCTACGGACAGATGAGACCAAGATCAACTTATACCAGAGTGATGGGAAGAGAAGAGTCTGGAGACGGATCCTAAGCATACCACCTCATCAGTGAAGCATGGTGCTGGAAGTGTCATGGTGTGGGCATGCATGGCTGCCAGTGGAACTGGTTCTCTTGTATTTATTGATGATGTGACTGCTGACAAAAGCAGCACGATGAGTTCTGAAGTGTTTCGGGCGACATTATCTGCTCATATTCAGCCAAATGCCTCAGAACTCATTGGACGACGCTTCACAGTGCAGATGGACAATGACCCAAAGCATACTGCAAAAGCAACCAAAGAGTTTTTGAAGGGAATGAAGTGGACTGTTTTGCAGTGGCCAAGTCAATCACCTGACCTGAATCCGACTGAGCATGCATTTCACTTGCTGAAGACAAAACTGAAGGGAAAATGCCCCAGGAACAAGCAGGAACTGAAGACTGTTGCAGTAGAGGCCTGGCAGAGCATCACCACGGATGAAACCCAACGTCTGGCGATGTCATGTGTTCCAGACTTCAGGCTGTAATTGACTGCAAAGGATTTGCAACCAAGTATTGAAATGTATACGTTTGATTTATGGTTCTTATTCTGTCCCATTACTTTTGGTCCCTTAACAAGTGGGAGGCACACATGCAAACTGTTGTGATTCCTACACCGTTCACCTGGTTTGGATGTAAATACCTCAAATAAAAGCTGACAGTCTGCAGTTAAAGCACATCTTGTTCATTTCATTTGATATCCATAGTGGTGGTGTATAGAGCCAAAAATGTTAGCCTTGTGTCCATGTCCCAATATTGATGGACCTGACTGTAGCAGCCAGAATGGGGTATCTGCGGCCACAAACTTTTTACATCTGAATGACGCTAAGGCCGAAGTAATTGTACTTAGCCCTGGCACGTCTACACGCCCGTGCGATGCTGTGAATCTGGGCCCTTTAGCATCCAACATGAAGACCACCATCCGAAATTTGGGAGTGCAACTGGACTCGGCCCTTAAATTCGACGCGCAAATCAACCAGGTTGTGCGATCGTGTTTTTTTAACTTACGCCGACTAGCCAGAGTTAAGCCCCTGCTGTCCAGAGTATATCTAGAGACTGTCACACATGCTTTTGTTCTTTCAAGGCTCGACTACTGCAGTGCACTGTGTGCCGGCCTTAGTCAGGGTGTGGTAGCACGCTTGCAGTTAGTACAAAACTCAGCCGCTAGGTTCGTGACAGGCACTAGGCGCAGGGAGCATATCACCCCTGTGTTGGCATCCCTTCATTGGCTTCCTGTGCAATACAGGGCAAAATTCAAGGTCTTGGTACTGGCATACAAGGCCTTACGTGGAACTGCTCCAGCATATCTTGGCAACCTTTTGCATAGGCACGCCCCCTCGCGGGCCCTTCGCTCAGCCGGCAGGGAGCTGTTGATCGTTCCACGCACTAAGTGCAGGTCACGGGGGGACCGTGCGTTCTCGGTGTTGGCACCTGCACTTTGGAACCAGTTGCCTTTGGTGGTGCATCAGTCACCCTCATTGGGGGTTTTTAAGACTCGCCTTAAGACCCATTTTTTGTCAAGGCATTTCAGGATTAGCAAATTTTACCCGGTTTCGAAGCCCCGGCCTCTTAATCTTTTTCAGGATTTTATTTTTTGCTTTTACTCTCCTCTTTTAATTGATTTTATGTTGGTTTTACGATTGTTATATTTTATTCTGATGGTTTTAAGTTTTTATTGTGCTGTGTTCAGAACCTTGGGCGTCTGCATTGGTCGCAGAAGGGGCTTTATGAATAAATGAAATGAAATCTGTGGGTGTGACCAGCTCCAACATGCTTTGTTAAAAGTGACAGAACCCTGAAGTGGATCATTCATTTTCAACAACATTTTGATGGATAATTCTTGTCATGTGTCTATCTATGCATGTATGTCTGATCTCAGAATTGTGTGTACTGAAACTCTAATTTCCCTCTGGGATTAATAAAGTATCTTTGAATTTGAATTCCAGAAATTAATGGTAAAACTACAGATTGTCTCTTCAACCATTCAGCGAGAAACACTAATCATTTAAATGATCTCTTTTCTGCTTAAATCACATTTTGTGTTCCTTTTTTATTGCTCCTGTTTTAGAAAGCGGGTCACAACTTAAAACGTTTCCAATGAGCCAAATGGATAAAGGGCCAGGAGGACTAGGGGTATGAAATTACTATGATTACGATCTCATTTTTAGTTCATCAAGTCAAAAGCATGGCTCAGGGCGTCGCATGCCACTCGGCGTTTTTATGCTCAGTGTTTCTAGTTAAGCCTCACATTAGTAGTTTAGTAACTTATCAGAGCTTAATGTCACTCTCAGAGATCTAATCTTGAATCCAACAACTTCATATCAAATCACAGGATTGTTTTACTCTTTAAGCATGTGCAAACAAAGACATAGAAGGCCTTAGTTACGTATTGACCGGACTTAGTGGTTTCAGTGGCATGCTACTAAATTAGTGCGTTTCAAAAGTCAAACAATCATAATTTAACATCAGTATTTTGGGTTTTTTAACCTAAAAGAAAATGGAAGTTTATTTCTTAAAGTCATGTTTTCACCATGTTGTTCACACTTGCATAAATGGTAAAGTTCCCAACAAATTTTTCATTTAGCAAGCTAAATATTTAATTTTGAGTTAAATATTTATTTTCCAAACAAAATATTTAGGTCAAACCTAAATATTTTGTTTGTAAAATTAATATTTTGTTGGGAGCAAAATATTTAGATTACAAACTGAATATTTTGCTCAAAATTAAATATTTATTTTACTAAATAAATATTTAGGTCACCTGCGATGGACTGGTGACCTGTTCAGGGTGTACCCCACTTTCTTGCCCGGAGACTGCTGGAGATTGACACCAGCCCCTCGCGACCCTGCCTGACGGGTGTAGAAAATGGATGGATGGATATTTAGATCCAAGTCAAATATTTATTTTTAGTTAAACATTTAATTTTCTAAATCTAAATTTAGGTTTAACCTCAGAATAAACATTTAACTGGAATCTAAATATTTTTGGGGGCAATAAATACTTCAATTGGAGCTAATTATTTTGTTCTTAAACTAAATATTTAGGTCAAACCTAAACATTTAATTCGTGTAATAAACATTTATTTAGAGGAATAAATTGTTTAATTTGGAGCTAAATATCTAGTTTACAAACTAAATATTTAGCTCAAAATTAAATTTTTATTTTCCAAAAGAAATATTTATATCCTAGCACAATGTTTATTCTGCAGCTAAAAATTTTGTTAGCTAAATCTGTATTTAGTTTTAGCCCTAAAATAAATTTTTAGCATCAATCTAAATATTTTTGGGGAAAACAAATATTTATGTGGAGCTTAATACTTTGTTTGGAAACAAACTATTAAGCTTCAAATGAAATATTCTGTAAGTAAATTAATTATTTATTTTACAAACTAAATATTTACGCTATAGAGTAATTGCGCTCATGAAATGTTTAAGATTTTTCATTCTCGCCCTTGTTTTTCTTCACATCTATATAATAAAAAATCTCCAATTTGATCCAAACTGAACTAAATATTTAGCTCAAAATAGGATTTTTATTTTCCAAAATAAATATTTATATCCTAGCACAATGTTTATTTTGCAGCCAAAAATTTTGTTAGCTAAATCAGTATTTAGTTTTAGCTCTAAAATAAATATTTAGCATCAATCTAAATATTTTTGGGGAAAGTAAATATTTATTTGGAGCTTAATACTTTGTTTGGAAACAAACTAGTAAGCTTCAAACGAAATATTCTGTAAGTATATTAATTATTTATTTTACATCTATGTAATAAAAAATCTCTTAATTTGATCCAACCCCCCAACCCCCACCCCACCCCCACCTCACCTCCACCACCACCACCCCAAAAAAAAATAATAAAAACTATTTTATCTCCTCAAAGCTGGAATTTCAGCCTCTTGTTCTGCTGAGTGGAGCATTTATGTCACCGTGCCCAACGATGTGCTTTATTAGCTCTGTGTTCCGAATGTAATCGTCGCTCTGATGTAAGACCGGTCTAAAATAACAACCAGAACTCTTATTAACTCATTTCCTAACCCTGGGATAACCTCACTTATTACCCTAATATAACCTCGAGTCTCACTCCAATCACCGCTGCAAACCCAAGGTCTAATCCTTAAATATACTCTTGAAGGAGTGAAGACATGCTCTCACTCGGGAGGATTTTTCTAATCTTAATACGCTCATGGGACATTTGGTCCTTGTTAATAAAGAGTGCAGGAACACACACACACACACACACACACACACACACACACACACACACACACACACACACACACACACACACACACACACACACACACACACTGACGGTTGGACTTCAGCTGTGTTCTGAAACACGACTTTGAAGCTACAGTATCGGTTTATTGCCACAGGTATAATTGAGAATGAGTCATACAAATGAACACTGTGCTGAAAGTAGCCTACAGGTAATCTTGCTATAAATGGGACAATAAAACACTTTGGATTTCTTTCTTGTCTCCTGTAATCTCCCTCCTGCTCTCCTACACCTTCACTCGCTCTGATTTCTTCCTCTTTTCTTTTGTTTTTCAGTAAACTGCCAACGTGGATAAAAACCTTCGTCCCACAAATCTTCTATGTGACAGAAACAGCCTGGAACTTTTACCCGTACACCGTCACAGGTGTGTGTTTTACTCGTTGCACTCACAAGCCCATGTCTTATTTATCTAATGCATGATGTGTTGCTGGTGTTTTGTACCGAATGTGTGTGGCTACAGTTCAATGCACCTGCAGCAGAGTAACTAGTGCTGTTCTTCCTCTTCCATGTTGAACGTCTCTGGTGTTGCAGAGTACTCCGTAAGTATTCTCACACGTCATTTACTTTGCATGAAAGCAACAGGGTTCATCTGTTTTCAGCATCGTTGACTTTAATCTGCAGTCTGCCTTCACTCTCTGCCTCTTCCCCTCGCTAGGTATCGTTCCTCCCCAAGTTCAGCGTTCGCATCGAGACCAGGTTCGAAAACAACAACGGCTGCAATAACAACGTGAGTACGGGTTTAAGAGGTGAGAAAGTCGGGAGTGATTAGAGAAGAAGGGGGTGGGGTGGGAAAGGGGAAACAGGAAAGAGAGGAATTGCACTTTTCTCTGCAGCGCCGTGAAAAAGCGTTCGTCAGATTGATGCGGCCATTACAGGAAAAACAAGCAAAGCACAGAATGCGGTATTGGCAGATCTATTAAGCAGACATGCAGTGTGCTGCTGATCGTGGCTGCCGTTCTGCATTCTGTGCAAAGCCAGTGCACGTAAACACACCCAGACCAACGTTCACAGGAAACCGTGAGTCTGTCTGGTCCCGTTTCTGAGCGACGCAATCGAGGAACGTTGAGAGACAAGACTCAGCATGTCAGAATTCAGATGGCTCTGAGGGAAAGGGTGGGGATCTTGCTATGACTTCTCCTTTTACAAACCTACAATTTCAGGTCATTTGGGCCAAACTGGTCATATTTGTTTGATTTGTGTAATAAATAACTTCAGAAAATGTCTGTTTGTGTAAAACAGCCTTCCACCTGGGTGCCTGATAATGCACATCAAAAATGAAGATCGGTGTCCAGTTTTGGTGATGCTGTGTGGGTTGCAGCTTCAGTTTTGCAGCTCTTAGCTGATCGGAGAGGCACTTTGGTTCGAGGTTTTATTTGTGGAGGCTCGGAGGTTTTCTGCAGACCTTGAAGCTCGTAGTGCTGTGCATCTACGAGTGTCATCTGTTACCACTCTCACCATTTTCTGACTTCTGACATCATCGAAGCATTTTAATACAAATAACTGAGGTTCACTGGATATTTTCTAGACTTTGGATCGCTCTGTGTAAAGACTATAAAGGTTGTGGAAGACATTTAAAATGGAAATATTCAGACTAGACCAGTGGTACTCAACCTTTTTTCACTGATGTACCCCCATGAAATATTTTTTTCAGCCAATTACCCCTAATCAGCGCAAAAACATTTTTGGTTGTAAAAAACAAAAGACCTTAAATAGAGCACGGTGCCTTCAGTGACTGATTTATTAAACTTTGAAACTGATAAACAAGTACAAAATTCAACCATTTGGGGAAAAAAAACTATTTTGAATATTTTAAATGTTAATACTCCATAATTAAATGTATTGGAAATATTTTTCATCACTAAAATGTGATTCTAATTAATTAATTGAAAACAGTCACCATAAAACTATTTAAAACCATAAGATTACCCATTGAAAAATCCATAAATGTGCAAAACACTGCACATTTTTTGTAGTATCTCTTGAACTATTTGGAAAAATATATATATATAACTAGAAATATAAAAATATATATATCAAATACAGGCCAAAGAAATGATTAAGCTAATTATAATTAAAGATTTGTGCTCATAAAAAGCATGTCAACGTAAAGTGTTCTCTTTTGGGATCATAGTATATCTGTTCTCTAAAATAAATCATCAACGTCATTTTAAATAACAATTGCTAAAAACAAATGTAAATCTCAAAATATATTTTTAAAAATCAAAAAGAAGACTGAAATCTTAACATTACTGCACTGATCGGAGTGTTTTTACAGACTTTTTAGTGAGACACCTGGGCTTGTGCTTCACCGAGGATCTTTTTCATCCTTGGTGGCAGGGAGGCAACTGCTGTGATCAAGCTCTTTTCTAGACACAGTCTGCTTCTCTGATGTACCCCCTGGAGTTTCTTTACGTACCCCCAGGGGTACGCGTACCCCCATTTGAGAAAGGCTGGACTAGACCATCTGGCCCCAACAGTCAGTTAGGACTTGTTGACTCGTATGAACGTCTATGAGCTGCTGCTATGGGGGCGTCTGATTAGATATTTGTGCTAACAAGTATCTGATCTGCTGATGCAGTAATCAGCGCGTCTAGATCGGGGTGTCCGAACTTTTCAAGGCGAGGGCCAAAGTCATCAGGTTGCAGGCACTCTCGGGCTACATAAATATAATTTGTATTTATTTAAAGGTACAAAATGTAAGAATTTTACTGTGATAAACACACAAAACAGTCTAATGTTTCAATCATGTAGGAGGGAAAGTTACAGCAAGCTGGGAGGGTGTCAGTTTTTCTTCTTTGAAAATGGCCGAAGAGGGACGTTGCCCTCTAATTCCATTTTTGGTCCTTTTTTGAACCCTCTGGGGTCCGTGGACGCGTATCCGCGTCTTTTGAACAGGCCTGATTTGGGACGCTGTAGCAGCAAGACTCCGCCTCCCTGAGTTTCGTTTTCAATTCAGCTTTAAAAAGGAGATTATAACCTACACCCCAGTTTTTAAATTGTGTTAATAGGCAACGTAAAAGCGGAGTTATACTAAACTAAAAAACTACCTATTTTTGGACAACTTGATAACTTGTCAAAACAGCAGTTTAGTAATCCATGAGAGGGAATGTGCTTGTGAACATAAAAAACCCACAAAAACATGATTCTTTTGCTGTTGGTGGAAGTCTCACATATTCAGTTGATAAAAAGCATCATTATGTAGCTGAGAGAGAGAGAGGAAGGCCGCACGAGTAACGAGATGTGCGTAAAAAGGAGCCGCTTGGCGGGGAAAGGAGTGGCACGCAGGGGCGGCGTTAGGCTCAAGCCCCGAATGTTTTATGAAAAGCTCCGGATCTAAAACGTGGAAGTAACATGCAGTACCAAAGTCCAACAGAGAGGGAGCAGCTGGCAGTAGTTTGTATACAGCCTGCCTGAACCTCCACCACTGAAGAAGAAGCCCTTCAGCAGCCGGCTTCTTCTACACTCTCTGCCTGAAAAGTATGAGTGAAGATGGACATGAGGACGTTTTTTAGACCAAAAGTACGGCAACAGAACCCCAGCTTTGATGAGACTGGTGTTGACTCAGGTTTGTGAGTCTTGTTTGAAAATATTTGTGATTTCTAATATATATGATGTTGACTAGTGCGTGTCACGTGTGTGTGTGCGCGCGCACGTGTGTTAAGCCCCGGATCTTCTTCAGTCCTAAATCCGCCCCTGGTGGCACGAACGGAGTAACGACGGTAAACTTCGTATTTTGGAGCGATCCGGAAGCAGGGGAAGTGGATGGAGACTCACAGCCGGAGTCTGAGGCAAATAGCGAGGATGTTGATGACGATGTGGCGGATCCATCCCTCCTCATAGAAGAGTTGGGTCATGATGAGTTAGAGGATGAAGGCAGAGATCCAGCTCCTCGGAGATCCAACAAGAGGAGTTGGCGGCGCCGCGCAGCTGACAGCGCCACTCCCCACTCCAAAATGCATGTAGATTATTGCCAAATTAATAAATAAGTAAAAATTCAGATAGTCCCGGTTGTCCTGAAAAAAATGATACCCCATAAGGCAATATTTATTGTTTTTATTAGAAAATACAAAAGAAAAACCAAAATGAGTCAAAAACAGTGATTTACACCCTGGACCCCAGAGGGCTAATATTATTTTTAAAATTGTGTTATTTGCTATATTTATTCATATTTTTTATTAATGTACAGTCTAGATTACCATTCTAAAGTATAAAAAACATTCGTCATAAATGTTTGTTGGTTTCACAGTAAAATAAACAACTTTTTTCCCATTCGGATTTTATGTTTTTGAGTGATTTAAGGTCTAATATGCAACCCCTTTATGTCCAAATGTAAAAAATAAGTATAAATTCATAAAGTCCAGGTTGTACTGAAAAGATTGATAACACATAAGGCAGTGGTTATGGTTTTTATTTTGAAAATACAAAGGAAAACTCTAAATGAGTCAAAAACGGCCCCCTGGACCCCAGAGGGTTAAAACACAGATAAGGTTTACCTTGCTGACAGGTTCGTTTGCGGCTGCAAACATCATCAGGCTGACGCTGATGGTGGCGTCACTTCCTACTCTGTTTATCCGCGGGCAGCAGAGGACGTTGTCGCCCTCTGCTGCCTGGCCCGCCCTCCCCTCTCCGATGATGCAATCCCATGCACGATCCAATGTGTAAACTCCATCGTCTCTGTTCATGGTCCCTCATCCACATCTCCTTATATCTATAGCTTCCTTTATCCATCTTATCCACAAGGATCATAAACACCGAACAACAGAAATACAAAAGATGCATAAAGGAAGCTTTAATTAAAGGCCAGTCGCCCCCTGTGGCCAGAATATCGCACTTGCAACATCACAGTAGCCAGTCCGGTCTGTTGGGACTTAATCCTGGTTTATGCTTCTCCGTCAGCTCCGCAAGGGACAGACACGCACGGATTGACGGAAGCGTTTTGCTCTTTTACTTCTCCGTCTCCTGGAGAGTGTTGCAAAGCAATTCCCCGGCAGGACAACAGAGGGCGTAGCGCTGCTCTGTGGTATCCTGTCATGTATCGGTCCAAGATCGTGTGTTTATATTGTGTTTTTTGTATATAAGAGACTTTTAACACGGACATATTTGTCTCTCATTCTCCCACCTCTTCATGCGCTCCCCACCTCTAAACCCACGTTTCCTGTCATTTCCGTCCACAAATAAAACGCTTGCTGCGCATCTTTTCACTCCTCCAGTCACGGAAGGATGAAACGTTCATATTTTTAGAGTTTTTTCGCGAGGTATTCTTCAAGCTTCTCCGTGTCTGCCGCTAGTTATCCTCGGCTCTCTTTGCAATGGCGGCGCTGTAAACAACTGCGGCGTCCTGACCAATCACAAGCTTGCGTAATCCGTCTCGTTCGACGGATGTTTAAAAAAGTGGGCTCGACTCCGTACGTACTTGCGTGCCTGCCGGAGCCCTACGCAAGGACGGATAATGGCGTTGCGTGTCTCCGCACTGACGCAGACGGAGAAGCATAAATCAGGCTTAAGAAAACATTGGTCTGACCAACCTGAGCCGTCTGGCTTCGGCGCGTTTCTTGGATGCTTTAGATCATGAACACAGCTGATTTGTTTAACTAGTGATGAATCACTCCCGTAGACACTTAGGAACGCTGGGAGACATTTCTGCTTCAGGTGTTACAAAGACGAGCGTACAGCGAGGAGATCATTGCTTTTCTACAAACGGACGCTAGAGGGTGCTAAAAGCAAGCAAATCAGCTAAGTATCCCTAAGCAGTTAAAAAACCCTTAAAAACAAATAAATGTATCAAAGTGGGTCTCTTGTCTGAAAACCTCCACCAATAACACCTCTTGGACCGAGAGCAGCTGTTGGACCATCTGCCGCACTTCTGCTGGTTCCGACAAAAGCGTCGCTGGGAAGATACCCAAGGAGAGGGGTAACTGGGGGCGGGGGCACGTGGGGTCATCACAGCTTTAAGTGAAGCGTTTGTGTTGCATGTACTTAAATCTTCACTGAATTAACTACTTAAAGAGCAAGTCAGCCCCAAAAGAACGTTAACTGGTACCATGTGATGTCATAATGTCGTTGTGAGCCTGTGTGTGTGTGTGTGTGTGTGTGTGTGTGTGTGTGTGTGTGTGTGTGTGTGTGTGTGTGTGTGTGTGTGTGTGTGTGTGTGTGTGTGTGTGTGTATTTGTTAGCGGCTCCGCCCTCTCGGTCTGCTAGGCAACAGCATTTGCTGCATTTTTCAAACAGGAAGTGGGAGCGGTGTAATACTCTGGTAGGGGGTGACTTGCTCTTTAAGAACAAAGGACATTCAGATAAACTCTACAGGGAACCTTAGTTTCTGTTGGTTTTGCCCCAGAATGTCGTCGTTAACTTCCTAAAAGTGCAGAAACTTTCAAACGGTGCTCGGCGCTAACTTTTCTAATTGGTTGAGGGCTCTGCTTTCTCTGCTGCTCTCTCGTTTCCTACGTTGACGCCAGTTGGTAAAAAGTACATTTCACTCACAAGCAGCTCGACTTTGACGTCGCGCAGACCTAAAAAAAATTAAATGAAATAAAAACGGAGCTTTTCCTGATTAGAAGTGTTTGTCACACTTGTGTGTGGAGTCAGTGTTTCACCATCAGTCAAAATTTCTGTTTAGTTCATCAAATAAAAGAGCAAAGTTCCAACAAAGCACTTTGCTGTGGACTTATAACTTTTGCCTCTGATAGTAACACTTGCAACCTGCGTGTTTTGTGTCGCAACAGACTGCAGACCAAAGGGGCCGCATGAGCACAGCTGACAAAAGAGAAGAGCTCTGCTGCACGCTAGAAAAGTCCCGCTTGGTTAACATCACTGTGTATGACACTCATAGCTGCAAAGCCTCATCCTTCTGGACCGAGGAAGGGAACAACTTTCTATAGTCACACACAAATCTGACAAGTCAAAGCAATCCTTGTGTTTATGATCACATTTGCATTTTGTGGATTTTATCAGGATGTTTTAGGGACATTTTCAACACAAGAGCCTTACAAAGACCTCCAGGCCACCAAAGACACCAAGAGAAAGTTGGCGTGTGTGTGTGTGTGTGTGTGTGTGCGTGCGTGCGTGCGTGCGTGCGTGCGTGTGTGTGTGTGTGTGTGTGTGTGTGAGTTTTCCGTCCAGAGCACACATTAAAACAGTCCGAAACCGCCAACTCATTCGGCACATGCCGGAGCGGGAACTTGGCGGGACACAGCAGAGGAACAGAAGCTGCTATCTTACCCCACGTTTATCTTATTTGTTTGTTTCGTGCTGTGAAATAAACAACGTCGGTGTGGCGTTAGAACTCATTTAAACAAGGTCAGGCAAAAGTGCAGCTTTTCTGACTTTATTCCAACTCTTTCAGGAAAAAATATGTTTTCTGCTTTCATAGCACCTCTTTTACCTGCTTTTTAATGTCCCTCTGGTGTCCTTGTTGTTTCCCCCCCGTTCCCTCCACTGCTTTTTCTCTCTTTATCTGTTCTCTCATCTGTTTGCTCCAGTGTGATTTCCTCCAAAGGCCTCCGGGTGGGACGTACAGTAGTGAGGGGTGTTGTGGTGTGTGACCTCCGTTCTCTACACAGTTACTTATCTACTCTTATCCTGCTCTCCGCTGAGTAAGGAGAGGGTGTGTGTGTGTGTGTGTGTGTGTGTGTGTGTGTGTGTGTGTGTGTGTGTGTGTGTGTGTGTGCGTGCGTGCGTGCGTGCGTGCGTGCGTGCGTGCGTGTGTGTGTGTGTGTGTGTGTGTGTGTGTGTGCACTATCATTGCTCTGGATGAACCCCTCCACCACCACTTAATCTGTCTTGGATGCAGGTATTTGGGGACGCGCCAACACCGGCTGACAGCGTGAGTTTCCTGGATATCCTCAGTGACCCGATCCCGGAAAAGCACTACAAAAACTCAGAGGTGCGTCCTGCACCAAAATAAATAAATAAATAAATAAAACATGTAGCCGCTGCTGCTAATTATGCTAGCAAATATTCACAGAGACGTTTGGAAATAACCAACTGATGTGGAACTGGCTGCAGAGTAAACCCTTTAAAGAAACATCCACAGTAGCTGTGATCATTTTGTTTCAGAGCTGCAATCGTTTACTTTGGTCTTGGGGCTACTTGGACTAGCCGTTAGCTCGTCGATCAAGTGGTTAGATACAAACAATTTCTTCATAATGACGCTGTTCAGACAGACAGCAGAGAAGTTGAGATTTTAAAGAAGACACATTTAAAAATGGGGTTCATTTATTTAACCAGTACACCTGCAGTGGTCTCTAGTAGGAACGAATGCCTTGTAAGTCGTATTCAGTGGAAAAAAAAAAAATAAATAAAGCTCCGGTGCGCCTGTTTCAGGAGCTAGAAGTGAGCCACATCACAGTCGAGCTACAGACAACAAGATTTTGAGTCTTATTTCCTAGTCTCTGATTGGCCAACAGCAACACAACTTCCACTGACTCTGATGTTTTATCTCTACAAATAACACAAGTGTGGAGGAGTTCTGCTGTGTGGTGGGGTTGCTAATGCTAACAGTTAGCTTCCACTAGCAGAGACGTTCTCTGCTGTTTCCTGGACGCTAAACCAACAACAGCCTTCTCCGTCGTGAGTCCAGATGGGTGAGTCCATGAATGTTAGTGACAGTGTGACGTAGATCCGTCAGGCTTTTCTAATCCTAGAGTTTCACCGTCTGTTTTCTATCAGAAGCTACTGCGGGAGATAGGCGTAGGAGACTATTTTCATGTTCAGCCTGCATGTTTAACTCGGAGTGACCCGTTAGAATCAGAAATAATCATTAAAATGTTTTTTTTGTGTTCCACACCTTTAATAAAGATGTTCAAAGTGTGGCTCTTGATGTGTTTCAAGAATAAATGAATAAAATTCAGATAAATTTAAATGGAAAAGCCTAAAGACCAAGTTTACTGAGAAGCCGTTTTTATTTGTCGTCGTCGTCGTCTTCCTCCGCTTATCCGGGTCCGGGTCGCGGGGGCAGCATCCCAATTAGGGAGCTCCAGGCCGTCCTCTCCCCGGCCTTGTCCACCAGCTCCTCCGGCAGGACCCCAAGGCGTTCCCGGACCAGATTAGAGATGTAACCTCTCCAACGTGTCCTGGGTCGACCCGGGGGCCTTCTGCCGGCAGGACATGCCCGAAACACCTCCCCGGGGAGGCGTCCAGGAGGCATCCTGACCAGATGCCCAAACCACCTCAACTGGCTCCTTTCGATCCGGAGGAGCAGCTGTTCTACTCCGAGTCCCTCCCGAATGTCTGAGCTCCTCACCCTATCTCTAAGGCTGAGCCCGGCCACCCTACGGAGGAAACTCATTTCGGCCGCTTGTATCCGCGATCTCGTTCTTTCGGTCATTACCCAAAGCTCATGACCATAGGTGAGGATTGGGACGTAGATCGACCGGTAAATCGAGAGCCTGGCTTTCTGGCTCAGCTCCCTCTTCCCCACGACAGATCGGCTCAGCGTCCGCATCACTGCAGACGCCGAACCAATCCGCCTGTCGATCTCCCGATCCCTCCTACCCTCACTCGTGAACAAGACCCCAAGATACTTAAACTCCTCCACTTGAGGTAGGACCTCTCCCCCGACCCGGAGGTGGCAAGCCACCCTTTTCCGGTCGAGAACCATGGTCTCAGATTTGGAGGTGCTGATCCTCATCCCAGCCGCTTCACATTCGGCCGCGAACCTACCCAGCAAGAGCTGAAGGTCAGAGCTGGATGAAGCTAGGAGGACCACATCATCTGCAAAAAGCAGAGACGAGATTCTCCTGCCACCAAACTCGACACACTCCACACCACGGCTGCGTCTAGAAATTCTGTCCATAAAAGTGATGAACAGAACCGGTGACAAAGGGCAGCCCTGGCGGAGTCCAACCCTAACTGTGAACAGGTCCGACTTACTACCGGCTATGCGGACCAAACTCACGCTCCTCTGGTAAAGGGACTGAATGGCCCTTAACAGAAAGCCACCCACCCCATACTCCTGGAGCGTCCCCCACAGGGTGCCCCTGGGGACACGGTCATAAGCCTTCTCCAAATCCACAAAGCACATGTGGATTGCTTGGGCAAACTCCCATGCCCCCTCCATCACCCTTGCAAGGGTATAGAGCTGGTCCACAGTTCCACGGCCAGGACGAAAACCACATTGCTCCTCCTCTATCTGAGATTCAACTATCGATCGGACCCTCCTCTCCAGTACCTTGACGTAGACCTTTCCAGGGAGGCTGAGGAGTGTGATCCCCCTATAGTTGGAACACACCCTCAGGTCACCCTTCTTAAAGATGGGGACCACCACCCCGGTCTGCCACTCCCTAGGAACTGCCCCCGATGACCACGCAATGTTGTAGAGACGTGTCAACCATGACAGCCCTACAACATCCATAGCCTTGAGATACCCAGGACGAACCTCATCCGCCCCCGGGGCTCCGCCGCTGTGTAGTTGTTTGACTACCTCAGCAACTTCTGCCCCCGAGATCGGACAGTCCATCCCCAGGCCTCCCAGCTCTGGTTCCTCCTCGGAATGCGCATAGGTGGGATTGAGGAGCTCCTCAAAGTATTCCTTCCACCGTCCGACTATAGCCTCAGTTGATGTCAGCAGCTCCCCATCCCCACTGTAAACAGTGTGAGGGAGCTGCTGCCTTCCTGTCCTGAGGCGCCGGACAGTTTGCCAGAACCTCTTTGGAGCCGATCGATAGTCTTTCTCCATGGCCTCACCAAACTCCTCCCACGCCCGAGATTTTGCCTCGGCAACTGCCACTGCTGCACCCCGCTTGGCTATCCGGTACCTGTCTGCTGCCTCCGGAGACCCACAGACCAGCCACGCCCTGTAGGCCTCCTTCTTCAGCCTGACGGCTCCCCGAACCTCTGGTGTCCACCAGCGGGTACGGGGGTTGCCACCACGACTGGCACCGGCCACCTTACGGCCACAGCTAGCAACAGCCGCCTCGACAATCGCAGAGCGGAACAAGGCCCACTCGGACTCAATGTCCCCCACTGCTCTCGGGACGTGGTCAAAGCTCTGCCGGAGGTGGGAGTTGAAGACCGTCTTGACAGGTTCTTCTGCCAGGCGTTCCCAGCAGACCCTCACTATGCGTTTGGGTCTGCCAGGTCTACGCGGCATGTTCCCTTGCCATCTGATCCAACTCACCACCAGGTGGTGATCAGTTGACAGCTCCGCCCCTCTCTTCACTCGGGTGTCCAAAACATACGGCCGCAGGTCAGATGATACAACTACAAAATCTATCATCGACCTGTGACCTAGGCTGCCCTGGTACCAAGTGTACCGGTGGGCATCCTTATGTTCGAACATGGTGTTCGTTATGGCCAAACTGCGGCTTGCACAGAAGTCCAATAACAAAACACCGCTCGAGTTCAGATTAGGTGGGCCATTCCTCCCAATCACACCCCTCCAGGTCAAGCTGTCATTGCCCACGTGAGCATTGAAGTCCCCCAGCAGGACAATGGAGTCCCCTGATGGAGCACTATCTAGCACTCGTGCCAGGGACTCCAAAAAGGGTGGGTACTCTGAACTGATATTTGGCCCATAAGCACAAACAACAGTCAGGACCCGTTCCCCGACCCGAAGGCGCAAGGAAGCTACCCTCTTGTCCCCCGGGGTAAACCCCAACACACAGGCAGAGAGTCTCGGGGCTAACAAAAAGCCAACCCCAGCCCTCCGCCTCTCACCCGGAGCAACTCCAGCAAAGTAGAGTGTCCAACCCCTCTCCAGGTCTCGGGTTCCAGAGCCAATGCAATGTGTCGAGGTGAGTCCGACTATATCTAGCCGGTACCGCTCAACCTCTGCCACAAGCTCCGGCTCCTTCCCCGCCAGCGAGGTGACGTTCCATGTCCCAAAAACTAGTTTTCTTGTCCGGGGATTGGAACGCCAAGGCTCCCGCCTTGGTCTGCCACCCGATTCGCATTGCACCGGACCCTTCATGTTCCTCCTGCGGGTGGTGGGTCCACAGTTGGACGAGCCCATGTATCCGGTTCGGGCTGGGCCCGGCCGGGCCCCATGGGCGAAAGCCCGGCCACCAGGCGCTCGCTCACGGGCCCCAACCCCAGGCCTGGCTCCAGGGTGGGACCCCGGTAACCCTCCGGGCCGGGTACTCCGACTCTTCGTTTTAACCGCCATGAAAGATCCTTCGAACCGTTCTTTGTCTCACCCTTCACCTAAGACCAATTTGTCATGGGAGACCCTACCAGGGGCACTAAGTGCCCCAGACAACATAGCTCCTAGGATCATTAGGGCACTCAAACTCCTCCACCACGATAAGGTGACGGTTCAAGGAGGAGGTTTTTATTTTGCCGTTTTTATTTGTCATATTTCAAATATGATTGTCACGCTGAGTTTAACATACAGGATAAACATGAAAATAGTTTCTATTCTATTCTTTTTCTTCCTGCAGCAGCCACCAATAGAAAATAGACGTGGAAATGCTCGGATTAGAAAATTAACATTCTTGAACTCATCCGCCTTTGCACAGCTAGTAGAAGCTATGTTAGCATTAGCAACTCTACCACACAGCAAAACTCCTCCAGGCTTGTGCTATTTACAGAGATGAACATTGCAGAGCAAACAGAGTCAATGGTAGAGTCATGTGGCCAATCAGAGGAGAGATGTCCAAATACCAGGAAGTAAGACTCCAAATCCGGCTGTCTTCTGCTCCCCTATCCTCCTGCTCACTTCTAGTTGCTGAAGCAGAAGCGCCAGAGCTTTACTTCCACACGACTCACGCAGCACTCATTTCTGCTAGAGAGCACTGTAGATGAGTTTAAAACCAGTGAACTTGGTCTTTAAAGAGCAAGTCACCCCCTACCAGAGTCTTGCTCCACTCACACTTCCTGTTGGAAAAATGCAACAAATGCTGTTGCCTAGCAGACCGAGGGCAAAACCGCTAACAAATACACACACACAGGCTCACAACAACATTGTGACATCATAATGTACCAGCTAACATCATAGTGTACCTCTTGGCCAATTGCGATGGCAGATTAAATTCAAATGCAGTGCACAGTTTTTGCCTGACAACAGCACAAGGCTTACAGTTTTAGGCACAAATTTAAAATTTTAACTAAGATGCGCATAAGTGCAAAATTATTGTCTCCACGTGTTTAGGCATGATTAGTCACTCATTCACATAGTTTATCAGCAAAAAAAGGTCGATTTGGGGGGTGACTTGCTCTTTAAGTACAAATCTGTCTGTACTTAGCCAAAGTTTTTTGCTTTTGTTTTGTGTGCACCACTAAATGTTTAGTAGTTTCTCTAAATTATTTATTTTAGCTCTTATAATGTGCACCAGCCCAATCCATTATATATATATCCTTTTTTCATTCTCACATAAACATAAGTGTAAACACATCAGTTCCTGTTTTTTACGGGGACTTTCGGCTGGAAATTGATTATAGAAGCAATGAAACTGGACACCCAGCACACAGTCGTTAAACTCTTCCTTAAGGATTTATAATCTATAAATATGTGGACACAAATTATAATCCACTACACCAAATCCTTACTGGCTTTGGGTTTTCTCCCCTGAAAAGAAAACACGACTCAGCCTCTCTTCCTTTTTCCGTTCCTTCTCATCCAAGATTTCACACTTCTTTAGTGCCTGCAAGCCCTTAGCAACAAAGGTGGATTCATAGGTTTGCGTGCAAAAAAAAAAAAAAAAGCATGCACACAAGCACTTAGCACCGCTGCAGACAAGCGCACATGCATGCTCAAACAAGCAAAGAACACAAACACGCACCCTCGTGTATAAACAAGCTGGCAGCACGTGTACGGACATCCGTAGTCCACGCCTGGGAAGACTTCATGAGTTCCTGCAGACTCAGCTCTAACCCTTCACTGCTTGTTGTGTTCAGGATCTGAGTCTCTGGCGGTCAGATAAAACCAGCCGAGGGCCTTTGGAGCGAGGATGGAGAGACGGCCACGAGCCCATCATGTGCTCCTACAAAAGAGTGTGGTGCAGCTTCGAGGTCTTCGGCTTCCAGAGCAGGACGGAGGGCTTCGTGCACAAAGTGAGCGTTGACCTTCTCGCCCTTCGCTGTTGATTTGGAGAAGCTGTTTGTTTGAGGACAAAGCGGCAATTCTCATTCGCCGCAGATTGTTTTTTATTGCACTAGTTTGCCTTTTGTGACGTGTTTGCACAAATAAATCACCACTGCATTAATTTCCGGACATTAGCTTAATTACTAACACCACGAGGGAGGCGAGTCTCACACGACCTCTGCGCCGCGTCTGGTGTAGCAAAGAGAGGACATCGGCTAGCTTTTGACATGATTCATGCCGTGAAGCAGAACTAAATCTTCATGTTTTTCTTCATGCGTGTTCAAGTGAGACTGGATTTCTTTCCCAAACTTTACAATTCCTGACTCGGATTAAATCTAAATGAAGCCGGCTGCACACAGCGGGTGTGTTTAAGGTCCTGACGTGGTCTTGTTGCATTCATAATTTCAGAACATCAGAGACGTTCTTCTAGTCGCCCACAGGCAGGCGGTGGCGTGGCTCGACGAGTGGCACGGTGGGTCAACGTGTCGCAATCCGCAAAAGCAAATGATGGAACGTGTGCACTCTGTGAAAATCTGAGCGCACACGTTCCACTTTGTTTCATGCTTCCTGCATGTGTGTGTGTGTGTGTGTGTGCGTGCACGTGCATGCTTGTACTTTGCTCTCCCCACAGGGCTGAGCTTGGAAGAGGTGAGAAAATATGAGAAAGCAATGCAAGAGACGACCAACAGCAAAGTCAAGTGCAGCCAGAACAACTCAGGTGAGGTTTCCGCTGCTGACCTGCACCGTGCTGCAAATACCTGAGAGAGGGGGGTGGGGGGATGGGGGGGGGGCTGCATGGGAGAGCAGTGGAGGCAAAGAGAGGTGGAGGTGGAGGTGAAGACGGCAAAGGCAATGAGGCGTGGATAGAAAGAGCAGCGGGTCTGAAATGTATATTTGTGCTCGGCTAATTGTCCTTATATTTCACTGCTCTGTAAAAAAGCAGGAGGGGAAAGAAGTAGAACCCATTTTTAGATCATTTTATGAATCTGATCAGGTTTTATTTTTCATTTATTTCCTGTTGATTTTTCTTTTTTCACAAAACGATACCAAATAAAAAGAGCAGCTACAAACTAGTGTGAGCAACAGCAGCCGGATGCTGACGTGCATGAAGAGAGCAGGTTGGACGATTAGTGGAGTCGCTGTGCCCAACAAGAACCCAGATGGCTGGAGAACATCTGTGGAAGGAAAACGCAAAGAGAAGAAGAGCAAAACACGGAGGAACAAACAGAGGGTGTGTGTGTGTGTGTGTGTGTGTGTGTGTGTGTGTGTGTGTGTGTGTGTGTGTGTGTGTGTGTGTGTAAGTTAAAGATGGACTGGTTTATGAAGTGATAATGCAGCCACCTGCTGCATCCTCCTCATCAGCAGACACCCCAACGTAAATAAGCAACCGTCACAGCTCTTAGCTGGAAATGTCAGACCTGGTTGGGGCACATGCAAGTGTGTGTGTGTGTGTGTGTGTGTGTGTGTGTGTGTGTGTGTGTGTGTGTGTGTGTGTGTGTGTGTGGCCGCCCTGCCCCCTGCTGGTTCATCTCTTGAAGCTCAGCAGCGAATGAGAGAAATCAAAGGCAGAATTCCCCATATGGTCTGTACCATCTTGTGCTCTCCCTCTCCCTCCCTCTCCCTCTCCCTCCCTCTCTCTCTCTCTCTCTCTCTCCTTCCCTCTCCCTCCCTCTCCTTCCCTCTCTCTCCCTCTCCTTCCCTCTCCCTCCCCCTCTCTCTCTCCTTCCCTCTCCCTCCCTCTCCTTCCCTCTCTCTCTCTCTCCTTCCCTCTCTCTCCCTCTCCCTCCCTCCCCCTCTCTCTCTCCTTCCCTCTCCCTCTCTCTCTCTCTCTCTCTCTCTCTCTCTCTCTCTCTCTCTCTCTCGCTCTCTCTCTCTCGCTCTCTCTCTCTCGCTCTCTCTCTCTCTCTCTCTCTCTCTCTCTCTCTCTCTCTCTCTCTCTCTCTCTCTCTCTCTCTCTCTCTCTCTCTCTCTCTCTCTCTCTCTCTCTCTCTCTCTCTCTCTCTCTCTCTTGATGATGAGAGACATCAAGCTGCAACCAATCTGCAGTCATTGCTCAACCTGCTGCAGCTCGCTGCACTGCCGCGACCCCCTGCAGGCCAGAAGCTGCTACAGCGCCCAGCCCTGCACAGACTCACCAACACTGTAGTTTTCGTTTCATTCATCTGCTGTAATAAAAGTAAATGGATGCCATTTACTCCAGAGAATCTAATAAGAACTTGGCCGCGTGAGCTGCATACCGATGAGGGATTAGACTAATGGGAGCTGGAGTGTATGACACAGGTCTTAAGTATTCTTAATGCATTAGGAATTCAAAGAAAGCATTCACCTTTTTCCTTTTAGATGTTCCTCCACATCCACCGTCTGTCTCATTTAGTCTCTCCCCGTGTTTTATTTGCACATTCTTAGTTTGATTTATACACAGAGACTGAAATACACTTGTTTTGTCAAAACATGAAGACTGTATCTGTCTCTCCACCTCAGACTCTCAGGGAGCCCCCCGTCCTGCCTTCTTTCGCTCCATCTCTGTGACAGACGAGCGTTCCCTGAAGAAGATGGGAGTGACGACGGTGGACGTGACTGACACGTCAACCCTGGCTGCGCCACACCCCCCCGTTCGCCTCAACTCAGTTCCTGAGTGATGCTTCGTGTACAACAAAAACCCGGATGGTGTCAGCACCAGCCGGGGTTCCCTGACGCACGCGCGCAGAGCAGCATGTGTCTAAAAGGGGATTGTTCAACATTCTCTGGGTTTGTTTTTTTCTTTAAAGGCGTGGAACACTGAAAAGTAATTTTTTCATCTGATTTCTGATTCTAACGGGTCACTCTGGGTGTTTCATGCAGGCTGGACTTGAAAATAGTCTCCTACACCTATCTCCTTCATTAGCTTCTGGTAGAAAACAGACGGTGAAACTCTAGGATGAGAAAAGCCTGACAGATCTGCGTCACCCTGTCACTAACATTCATGGACTCACCCATCTTGACTCACGACGGGGAAGGCTGTTGTTGGTTTAGCGTCCAGGAAACAGCAGAGAACGTCTCTGCTAGTAGAAGCTAACCGTTAGCGTTAGCAACTCCACCACACAGCAGAACTCCTCCAGGACTGTGTTATTTGTGGAGATAAAACATCAACGTTGCAGAGCAGACAGAGTCAATGGTAGAGACGTGTTGCTGTTAACCAATCAGAGACCCCTATTCCTATTTGCCTCTATTTCCCACATTAGCTTCTGATAGAAACTAGACGGAAAAACGCTCCGTACAGAAAAGCCTGACAGATCTACGTCACACTGTCACTTAACATTCATGGACATCTTGACTCACGACGGGGAAGGCTGTTGTTGGTTTAGCGTCCAGAAAACAGCAGCGAACGTCTCTGCTAGTAGAAGCTAACCGTTAGCATTAGCAACTCCACCACACAGCAGAACTCCTCCAGGATTGTGTTATTTGTGGAGATAAAACATCAACGTTGCAAGTTAGTGGTAGAGTCGTGTTTCTGTCATCAAATCAGAGGCGAGATGTCCAAATATCAGGAAATGGGAGTCCGAATCCTGCCGTCTGAAGCTCAGCTGAGACTTGACTCACTTGCAAATCCTGGAAACGGTGCATCAGTGTTTTTTTCCCCCCGGAGTATGACCTGAAAAGGCATTTGTTCCTACTAGACACTACTGCAAACGTATTGATTACACGAGCGTTCCACACCTTTAAAATAAGACAATCTGGGCCAATTTTATGTCAACACACTTCTCAGTGGGGACAGAATCCAGCCATAAGACGGTAACATCTATGGTAAATCACAAAGCTGCTGCTTTTGCATGAATTAAACGTACATTTTGAAGCTTTGGAGATCTCACTGGGAACATTTTGTCACACTTGGACAGAATCACACCCTTTCCGCAGTGTGTCTGTCTTTGTGAGGAGCTAAGCTAACACGGCTTCTGTTTACTGTACAGATTTTCTTAAAAAACAGAAAAAAGAAAAGAAAGAAAAGTGCGTTATTGATCCGTTTATCTAATTCTCTGCCTGAGAGCTGAAAGTGTTGAACAAACCCTTTAATGCAGTCAAACACGTGCAGTTTCCTTCGCTGTGTGCGATGAAAACGGCACAAATTTAAAACAACAGAAATCTTTTTCCTCAGATGTGACAGAAAAGAAGGAAAACCCCCGCAGGCTTCACCATCACCCCAACCTGCAGCAAACAGACAGATGCATGAGGAGATTAATAGAGTTGATCTAATGAGAACACAGGGGAGAGAGGAAGAAGCTGTCGATGCGATGGATCGGCTCCTCTCTGCGTCTCAGCCGATAGGTCGGACCAGGTGTATTGACAGAGGGTGGCGAGGCGTGCTATTGGCTCCTCGGTGGCTAAGCCGAGAGCTATGAATGGGTCAGCCCCAGGCTAAACCTCAATTATGTGTCAATGATGCAACTATTTATAATTATTAGCTTTGTATTTTACAGAAAGGGTTCTTGATATGTGGGAGCGGCAGCAATAATAACTGGCACAATCTTAACAAGCAGAGCTTCGAGTGTTATTATTTACAGCAATGATGTACTTATTGAGTGAATCAGGTGCAAATGTACAAATGAATCTTCCTGTATGATCTTGCATAGAAGATTTGTATCAATAAATACGTTTTATTTCTACTGAGATTGGCTCGTGGTGTGATATTTGCACAGATAAGCAGAAACTGGCATCGCTGTACGCGTTATCAGCCGCGTTTGATCTGTATTGACCTGTAAAGAGGAAGCAGCAGCTGGCATCAAAGGCACTCGCATAATCTACTCAGCAATTTCACACTCGTGTGCCACGTGGAACCTGCCGCGGCAGCGGAGGACATGATTGTTTGTTACAGTCTGCAAAACGGCCAGGGGCGTGTCCAGGGAGTGGCCTGGGGTGGCACATGCCACCTTTGGAATCTGATTGGCCACTCCAGGTGCCACCCTACCAAGTTCCAGTTTAAATTGACTTTACATTGTCGACAAAAGGATTGGGTTGTAAACTCCAAAAATAGTGTGGTAGCATGCACCTTTAACACTAGCCCAGGTCTACAGAACATTTCTGTAGTATTAATATTATTTATTATTTTTTCATATTTACGTAAATAGTATTTAGAGTCCCACTCAGCTCCAGTTGGTGGCAGTAATGCAACAAGAAGTGACTTGCTAACCACCACAAAACTAGAAGATGAAGAGGAAAAAAAGGTGATCGTGCAATGTGAAACGCAAAAACTCACTAGAAAGTAAAAAATAAATAAACGATTTGTGTAAATAAATAAATAAATAAGCATAACCATTGGTGCCACCCATGCATAAACAAGCGCCCCACGTGGGCCACCCCATTTTAAAAGTCCTGGACACGGCTCTGAAAACGGCAGATCGGAGATGCTGAACAGATGCGGCGTTGGGAGCTGGGCGCACGCGTTCGATGTTCAAAACTTTGGGACAAACGCTCAGACTCGTCACAGAGGGACTAGGAAGCTCCTGTGACTGACTGACATGGCGGCGGGCTTTGAATGACACGCTAAGCAGCTCATTATGGGGCTCATTATGTCCCCTTTTATCCATACAAATCAAGAAGCAGCATGACTGTTTGTTCCAGGCTTCCTAACAAAGGGCTGCAGACATGAATAAACACAGACGCATGCACAAAAACATAAATACATCCACACAAAAGTCTGCAGAGTCTCCTTTTACAGCAGCAGCGGGAGGCTGATATAAAAGTGAGTGCTCACCACAGCCAGGAGTGTTCACAAGTGGTGCAGAGGGAGCACAACCTGCAGGCTGCACCGCATTAACAATACCTCCTTCCATCTTTACTACTTTGTCTCTCCCATTAAATTTTCTCTCTCATTATCGCCACCTTCATCGCTCTCCCGCCTCCCATTCCTCCTCTTTTACTCCTGCGCGCTCGTTCTTGAAATATTCCTCCAGCCTGTCTTCCCTCCTCATCTGTGTGTCCTCATGTGTGTTTCCTCGAAAGGGTTTGTAAAGATGTAGCGTGTTCGTTTTCTAGAAATGTTCCCGGCGGTGCACTATCGTGGATTCTGACCATACGGAGCTGAACCACCCCGCTTGTTTACACTTTTCCCGCCGTCAGGCCTCTGAAATGTCTCCGTAGAGGAGCGGCGGGATGCTGCACTCGACTGTACCTTGGAGGTGGCACCTGTGGCTGCACCTGGGGAGAAGCTTTAAATGAGGCAAACACTTGTTATTTTGATAAACCTGCAGTGGTTTCTAGACTGCAGCCGCCTTTACATTTAAAGCTGCTTTCTGGAGTTTTCTCCTTTCAGAAATGATGCGTGACTTTTCAGAAACCTGTTAAAGTGATTATCTTACCGTGATATAACGTAAGCACGCCCCCTGCCCCGCAGAGCTCCGTCCAATAGGAAACTAAGCGCCGATCGGAACTAAGACCACCGCTTACTTGCTTCAAATTTAAGGAATACCTCGGCTGATGCGATTGATGAACTTTTCACGGACAAGAAAGCCTCTAACATGTAAATATATGAGAACACAACATGACATGAGAATAATACTCATAAAACGTGTTTTAGCTGTTTGTCGGCTACAGAAGCACATTTATGAACAGAAACGTGAAGTCGCCATCTTAAATGTTATCTCCTGTTAATAACACTTTACTCTCTTTGAAATTGGATGTGCTACTACTAGTTTACCCGTTTAGTTATAGATTCACTAGGATAAATACAATAAAGTTTATCTCTCGCCAAAGAGAATATTTACTAAGAAATTACAATGTAACCATAGAAACATGACTTGGTGCGTGCGTGCGTGCGTGCGTGCGTGTGTGTGTGTGTGTGTGTGTGTGTGTGTGTGTGTCGTGGTGGATGGCTGCTTATACTGAGCCAGGATCCTCTGGAGGTTTCTTCCTGTTAAAAGGGAGTTTTCCTCTCCACTGTCGCTATATGCTTGATTAGTATGAGGATTGCTGTAAAGTCACTGACACGAGTCAGTGACTTGATGCAATTTGCTGGGTTCCTTATATAGGAAACATTATTTCTGATTGGCTTAATGAACTGACCTGAATTGGAATGTTTATTATGTGAAGTGCCCTGAGACGACTTGTCGTGATTCGGTGCTATATACATGAACTTGAATTGAATTGAAAACTTGAATAAAAACAACAGAGCTAAAGCCTTTTTGTGTGATATGCTTGTCAGCCACTAGTTGGTGCCATCAGATAAGAGAAATACTCCAGAAACGAGCTTTAATACTTCACAAAAAGTGTCTCAGTTTCTGTTTTCGATTCACTTTTAGACTCAAAATAACTACTTTTGAAAAACTATTTTTACCGTTTTTTAACATTTTGACTTTCTACTGACCTTCTCGACACTTTGATGTTGCACCTTTTTTGCTCTCCTAAGAAGAATGCAATCATGCATAATAGATAGAAAAAGATGATAAAAGAAAAATAATAATTAAGAGGGTATTCACCCATTTTTAAATAAATTTGATGTTGATTGTAATATGAATGAATGCCTTGTGAGTTGTTTTCTGTGGAAATAAGCTCTGGCGCTCCCGTTTCAGGAAGTACAAGTGAGTTGGACAAGCAGTGAGAAGAAAACTGCAGGATTTAGACTCTTACTCATGATATGCAAACATCTCGCCTCTGATTGGCTCATGGCTGCACAACTCGTCCGCTGCCTTCTTTTGCTTTTTTTCTTGGGTATAATATTAACGTGAACCTCTGTGTTGTGGGGTGGCTATTGCTAACGGTTAGCTTCCACTGGCCGAGACACGCTCTCGCCTCTCCTGGATGCAGTCGTCTGCAAGCACAAGCCGAGGTGATGATGTAAAGCGGTGTCTCGTTTCCTGTCCTGATAGTTTTCCTGTCGGTTTCCTTTCGGCGGCTAATGCAAGCTTTAGGGGTTGAAGGCAATTTTCACGTTCTGCCTGCGTGTCAAACTCAGCATGATGGTTCAGATTTCAGAAAGAACAAGTATCGCACGTTACTCTTCTTTGAACTGCAATCAAATGGAAATCCTCGACTCCCCCTCAAACCGTGATTCACCGTAGCATAAAGACGCTATCGCTCATTAGTCATGACTTGTACAGTACAGCGACCACTGACAGTGATGGTCACTCTGTTGCTAGGATACATGATGGTGAGATTTAAAACGAGGCGGAGGAAGTCAACAGCACCAGTTGTTTATATAAGATGTAGAACGTATTGAATTTAAAGTAAACCTAAAACGTATTTTCCATGTTTGGAATGGGGGGGGGGGGGTTGAAGATTTCATCTTGATGTGCTGTTCATCACATCCTCCAAACCTGCAGGTGTTTTGATAAAAACATGGATGAGCGAGTTTGGTCATGAGCGACATGAAAGTCCTGCACAGAGTCCCGACCTCCAGCTGACAGAAGAGGTTTGAGATGAACTATGGCAGAGACCGAGCCAGGACTTCTCCTTATGTGGGCGACGGTGGCACAGGAGTTAAGCGCTCGCCCCGTAATCGGAAGGTTGCAGGTTCGAGCCCCGCTCAGTCTGTCACTGCCGTTGTGTCCTTGGGCAAGACACTTAACCCACGTTGCCTGCTGGTGGTGGTCGGAGGGACCGGTGGCACCTGTGCTTGGGAGCCTCGCCTCCGTCAGTGCGCCCCAGGGCAGCTGTGGCTACATCGTAGCTCATCCCCACCAGTGTGTGAATGTGTGTGTGAATGGGTGAATGACTGATTGTGTTGTAAAGCGCCTTGGGGGGTGCCAGGACTCTAGAAGGCGCTATATCAAATACAGGCCATTTACCATTTATGATATTAGTGTCTGAGCTCAAAAATGCACTTCAGGGAGAATGGTCAACATTCCTAAGGGGGGGGGGGGGGGGGGGGGGGGCTACTGCAACCCTACAACTCAAGAATCGAAAGTCATGCATCTAAAGGCAGTTGTCTCAATACTTTAAATGCCTGGTACACACACCAGGAATTTTAAATTGTAGAATGATTTTTAAAATATGTGACTCCACACCGGGCGATAAAAATCACGGATGAAATCATTTTGGTCCTACAGTGAAATCTTGCAAGATCAAACATGACTTTGGAGTAAAGAATTACGGCAGAGAAGGAGCTCACGGCGCGTTTTCATCACCTCGACTGGTGATTGGCTCACATTCAACAGACCACACAGTTGTGCGTCCTCGAAAACCAGACCGACCTTTCATAGCCTTGATTTATGGTTTAAGAGGTCCCAATGTGCTTCAGAGCAGACAAGAGCACTCTTAGCAAACCACACACAGCAGGATCTGATAAGATGATCTTGAAAGTCATTAGGGCCATCGAGTCCTTAAAGGTATTTTTAACGTATTTGAAGGTCTATAGAATGAATGCTTTGTGAGTCACTCTCCGGGGGAAAAGGTTTAGACGCTCCTATTGGAGGACGTGGAACTCAGCTGGAGGAGAAAGCAGCTTCCGACGACAAGATTTGAAGTCTTACTTCCTGATATTTGGACATCTTGCCTCTAATTGGATCAAAGCAACATGACTCTACCACTGACGGTCTGCTCTGCAACGTTGATGTTTCATCTCCACAAATAACACAAGCCTGGAGGAGTTCTCCTGTGTGGTGCAGTTCCTAATGCTAACGTTAGCTTCCTGGACGCTAAACCAACAACAGACTTTCCCGTCCTGAGCCAAGATGGGTGAGTCCATGAATGTTAAGTGACAGTGTGACGTAGATCTGTCAGGATTTTCTGTACAGAGCGTTTTTCCGTCTAGTTTTTTTTTTTTTTTTTGAGTGATTTTACATTTATTTAATCTCGCCGTGCACCAAATTTACACATGGGACTTTGTGCAAGCGTAGCAAATAAATAAGTCACCAAATAAAGGCACCAACCTCTGATAGACAGTCATCTGAAATGTGCTTTTCTGATTACAACTCGCTAAATGTCTTTGATCATTCTGTTTAAGAAAAGTAAAAATATACAAGCAGAAATATTCAGTGTAACAATAAATAATGTGTTTTCTAAAGAAAGGAGAGCAGAAATACTGACTTAAAGCTTAAGAATGTGAAGAGAAGGGTCTGGGTCACTTTTTAATAGATTTAAATGATAATTATCTTGTTTTGTGGCAAAACAGTGAAACTAATCGCAGTTGCAAATACTGAAATTTTTAAACCAGAAAAATAAAATCGAAACGCTGAATGTCGAAGTGTGTAATTCGAATAGTTCAGTGTATACAAAAACTAGTGTTTCAAGCTTCAAGTTTCTATCAGAAGCTAATGTGGGAAATAGGGGTAGCAGACTCTTTTCATTTTCAGCCTGCATGTTAAACCCAATGTGACTGATCGTTTTCAGAATTAATCTGGTCTCTACGATTATCGGAAGGGGGGGATCTTGTCAGCAATTGGCACGATTATCCCGCCCTGTGAACTGAATCTTGGACACAGGAAGCAAGACGAAGGTTCATCCTCGCTAGGCCGTGATCTAGTGTGTTCATTCACTTTCGAACTGCCTTACAAAGAGCTGCCATTTTCCACACAGGCAAAGAAACTGAACAGCAGACTTTTATTTGAGTGATAAACCCTCAAATGTACTTGTGCTTATCGGAGTCAACTGTTGAGGGGTGGGAACCCTAGCAGTGGGATACAGCGGTGTTCCCGGGTTATCATGGAGACAAAATCTTTCTGGGATGTCCGGTATCAGCTCCCACAAAAGCCCTTCACCCAAAACAACTCTGGCGACATTCAGGCGTCAGAAACTGGTCAGTAAATAAGTGATGATGACCCAATGAGGATGAAAAGGTTGGATCAAGAGATCGGGCATGTCTGAAAACTTGAATTTAGGTTTCATGTTGTTGAAGAAAAGAACAAAGGTGTGTGTTTGTCTGGAAATAACTTCTAATCCATCTTAACGCTACTTTGCTTAACCGCGCTGATAAATGAGCTTGTGCTCCAGATCAATACATGCTCTCCATTCACTTGATGGACAGTAATGCAGCCGCCTTGTTTGGTCGACCATTCGCTCCGCCCGCGCGCGCGTGCGTGCGTGCGTGCGTGTGTGTGTGTGTGTGTGTGTGTTACACTCCTGCTCCACACCCCCTGGCTTTGCAGCAACTTCCACTCTGCCTTTAAGACGAGGGGGGCCATTAAGCTACGAGGTTCTAGCTTAATCTCAGCCGACCTCGATGCAGATGCTGACCTGATTAAGGATTGATGTGGTCGTCAGCGAGCCTGGATTGTTAGGCAAATTAAAAGGCCTCTTGGTCAACACAGATGCGATAATATTGTTAGAATATTTACCTCCCATTAAGAACGTGTCTGGAAACAATGTGAAATGTGCTTTTGTGCACAATTTCTCTAAAGTACTGTGGTCCCCAAGGACTAAACAGAGAGGCCAAGACACTTATGTTCCCTCATTACTGTGCCAGTGATACAGGTTTTAGTCCACTCAACCAAATAAATGACTTAAAGTCCTCTTGTGCATTAAACCTCACCAGTGGGAACATAATTTGTAACCTCTGCCCAGTAATACGTTAACTGGACTTTATCTGGGGACAGGCAGGGTGTAAAATTCATAAAGTATCTGAGAGAACTAATTGAACCAATTAAGAATGTGAATATGGATTATGGTGGGACCGTGAGTGTGCACGTTCCCTCCAGAAAAAAGCTGCAGGCCACTGCTTCCCAGCGATAATGATTGTCATTGCGGGCGACTGGCGGTGTGGGGTCTCAGAGCGCCACGCTTTGCATTTACACTGATGTGTTTTCCATTTCTGCAGCACTCGATCCCAGGGCTGCAGTTTCAGGCGGTAATTAATTGCGTGCGAGTAAAGGATAAGTCAAGGATAAGTGTTAAAAATGTTCCTCGCAAAAGCCGCACACAAAGGCTGCGCTTGTACCCCCCACTGATGTACACACACACACACACACACCACATGTTTGCTTGAAGAAACAAAAACAAGAAGAACCAAAAAGAAATGCGGAAAGTTGCACAAAAACAAGAACCGGAGGTGCTTCGTGCTTTAAACATCTTAATCAGCAAGCCCATAAAGCCTCCAAAATTTAACTGCACCACCGTGACTATTAATTACATAACAGCCATTGCAGTCAACATGCCCACATGTTTGCTAATGGGAGAGGATGGATTAGAACAGTGAGTTAAATTCAACGTCTTTTATTGATCTACTAAAACTGAATCACAATTCTCACAGGACGTGCATTCAAACAACATTATTTTCCTCGCAAGCACCGAACAACGACACTAAACAAACGGGAGGAGACGTTTAATATGCTGTCGGAACAAAGCAGCGTCTGATTGTAAAAGAAGCGTCATTAGATGAGACAACGGTAGAGCAGGAGAAACTTTAGCGACTGCAGGGAGAAGGCACCGCGTTACTGTAAAACAAAAGATGCCCCACAGGCCGCAGGCAGGGGCGTGTCCAGGGAGTGGCCTGGGGTAGCACATGCCACCCTTATAATCTGATCGGCCACCCCAGGTGCCACCTGTTCCATTTCCAGTTTAAACTGACTTTAAATTGTCGACAAAAGGCTTGAGTTGTAAACTTCAAAAATAGTGTGTGGTAGCATGCACCTTTAACATTGTCTTCTAGCCCAGGCCTACAGAACATTTCTGTAGTATTAATATTATTTATTATTCTTTCATATTCACATCAATAGTATTTAGAGTCCCACTCAACTCCAGTTGGTGGCAATAATGCAACAACAAGTGACTTGCTAACCACCACAAAACTAGAAGATGAATAGAAAAAAATGGTGATTGTGCAATGTGAAACTCCAAAATTCACTAGAAAGTAAATAAATAAATATACAATTTGTGTAAATAAATAAATAAGCATAACCATTGGTGCCACCCATGCATAAACAAGTGCCCCACATGGGCCACCCCATTTTAAAAGTCCTGGACACGGCTCTGGCCGCAGGAAAGACACACTTGATTGTTTTGAAGCATTGCGTCTGTAACACACACACACACACACACACACACACACACACACACACACACACACACACACACACACACACACACACACACACACACACACACACACACACACACACACACCACTAGAGTCGAGCCAGTTTTCATTCAGGAGCAGGAAGAATTCCAATGCAGCTAGATCGTTTGTAAAGCGTGTGTGAGAGTTTCTGCCTCCTGCAACACAAACAATCTGTGAATGTCACAAAGTGAGTAAAACAATGGGAGAGCGCCGTTTGTTTACTGATCTAAAACCTTCTGCTCACCTGACTGCTGCTTTTCCAGTCAGGGAGCATCTGCTGACTCGGCGTTTTCACTCTTCCGTTTTAAAGCTTCAAGGATTTAAACGTTATGTTCCAGGTGTTCGCCACGAAGGCCGATCAATTCCTGAAGGAATGTTTAGTGGTGATGACTTTTGTGCAAGAGCTTAAAACCATGAATCTGAGATGAGAAAGAATGGTTTTATGGACAAATCACGAAAGAGCGAACTCTTGCAATGTTGCAAGATCTGGTGGCACGTGTTGTGGATGACTCTTTACAACTAGCGCATCAAATTTCACGTCAATATCTGTTAACTCATTCACTGCCAATGAAGACTAAAGTCGCCATTTGCAATTGCTTACTGTGTGGGCGTTGGACGAGCCCCCGCACCGTGAGAACAAACATCTCAGCTCTAAAGCCGATCTTCATCCACATACGTCGCACGTCACGTGATCAGGAAGCAGAACATCCGTGTGTTAGGAGATCGTTTTGGGCCGCTGCTGTAAAAAAAGTGAGGCGGGAACTGGAAAAGCTTCTGCCGATCACAATTCAACAACGGATTATGAAAGAACAGATAACGGTCGAAACGCTCGGATTCTTCCTGATGTAGGAGGTGAGTCTCCGCTTTGTTTTGGTTGTTTTGGCGTCGACATCATCCTAGCGCGCAATGTTCTGTCATTCTTTAAAAAACTGTGAAAATGGTGAAAAACGGTGAGAAACGCGGGCAGCGAATGGTTTTAGCGATCAGGAAATGGCTGGCAGTGAAGGAGTTAAACTGACTAAATTGTTGTGCCAATTAGCTGAGCTAACCCTCTTGAGTTGAGCTGACTCAAAAGATTAAGGTGATTTAAACTCGTCGACAGGTTTTTGTAAAACCAAATGCTCTCATCCGCCCATGTAGGTAAAAACTTGGGTTTTCAGCTAAAAAAGTCCAGTGCGGTGTGAAGATCGTTCATAGGCATGCCAAGCCTGTAGGCGGCAGCAGTTCCCCAAATCGTCTACATCTCTGTCAAAAAATGTTCCTTGGACATGGCGGGAAATAATCGTCCTTCGCCTGTAGTCTTCTACAAAGATCAGTACCTGGGTTGACTAAACAAACCAGTGTACAAATCGGTTGCACGTGACATCAGAACATTTGTGAAACCTAAAATCTCGCTTATTTCTGTCAACAAGCATACGCTGGCAAGGCAGAATTCATAAAACTATACTTTGAATTAGTTTCTATCGTCACTTTTGTGTGGATGACAGTCCAAACTGTAGAAAAACATCTTTGTAACATCAAGCAGGCGTCTATAGCGAGACTTTGGGTAGTCCAGAACTCTTGGCGGGTACCAGGCGGTCAGAGCACATCACGCCAGCACTAGTGGCCTTACACTGGCTTCCGGTTTCGTGTCAAATCACTTTTAAATTACTTTTGTTTGTTTTTGAGTCCTTAAATGGGGTGGCATCTCCTTATTTGGCAGATCTGACTCACCCCATCGCACCCCCTTCAGTCAGCTGAGCAGAGACTGAAGATGGCGTCCACGAATAAACTCAAACCACGAAGGAGTCACGCCTTCCGAGTCTTCGGACCAGTGATGGGAATAACTCAGTTTAAAATAGCAGCATTACTAAGAAAAATTTTTTTTCCAGTAACTTGTAATCTAATTACTTACCATAAGTTACTGATAAGAAAACACGTACATTACTAATTCAGCAGCGCGGTGTGTTTAAGCAGTCATCAACTGATCAGGAGCTAAAGAGGCGGATGTTTTCATCCATTTGCATCACGCCCCGTGAATAGTCTACGGTTTATCAAGAACTACAGTCGAACTGCCGAACCTCTCACTTCATTAGCCTCCATAAACAAGCCCTTCGTTTGGAACCCATCGGCTGCTGCCGCTTTTGCGGAACTAAAATCCTCTTCACTAACGCTCCAGTACTCACCCGTCCTGATCCCTCGAGGCAATTTACCCTGGAGGTGGACGCTTCTGACACCGGGGTGGGAGCAGTCCTATCTCAGATCTGTTCCTCAGACAACACACTGCACCCCTGCGCCTTTTTTTCCCGTCGCCTGTCGCCTGCAGAACATAATTATGATGTGGGAGATCGAGAACTGCTATCTATCAAGATGGCCTTTGAGGAATGGAGACACTGGTTGGAGGGTTCCGAGCACCCGGTCATAGTCTGGACCGATTACAAGAACCTTTCATACCTAAAGACAGCCAAGAGACTTAACCCTCATCAGTCCAGGTGGTCTCTGTTTTTCTCCAGATTTAACGTTGTGATTTCTTTCAGACCCGGATCTAAAAACACCAAGCCCGATGCATTATCCAGACAATTCTCTCCAGACACCAACACAGAGCCCACTACCATTCTCCCTTCCTCAGTCGTTATAGGTTCCATAAGCTGGGAGATTCAAAAGAAGATTGAGGAGGCTCGCAATACAGACCCCGGCCCAGGTACTGTGCCCCTCAATAGGATTTCTGTTCCGGTTTCTTCCAGGGGTTCCCTCGTACCCAGGGGTTGGTAGAACACTGGCCCTCCTACGCCGAACTTACTGGTGGCCCCTCATGTACCGCAACGTCAGGGAGTACGTCTTGGCTTGTCACACCTGCGCTTGAAGCAAAAGCAGCACACAAGCTCCGTTCAGACTACTTCGACCCCTTCCCACTCCGTCTAGACCATGGTCACATATAGCGCTGGATTTTGTAACTGGTCTTCCCCCTTCTCGAGGTATGGGCGTTATATTGACCATTGTGGACCGTTTTTCTAAGGCTTGTCATCTTGTTCCCCTCAAGCACCTTCCCAGCTCCACCGAAACAGCCCAGCTCATGATAAAGCATGTCTTCAGGCTCCATGGTATACCGGCGGAGATTGTATCTGACTGTGGCCCCCAGTTCCTGTCGCGACTCTGGAAGGACTTTGCTGCAAGCCTGGGAGCCCAAGTCGTGCTCAGCTCGGGATACCACCCCCAAACTGACGGTCAGTGCGAGCGCATGAATCAAGAGCTGGAAGACATGCTGCATTGTGTGTGTTCTTCTAACCCTTCTAGCTGGAGTCAACATCTTCCCTAAATTGGGTACGCACACAATACCGACACCTCCTCTTCCATGAGCTACTCGCCGTTTGAGATCACACTTGGCTATCAACCTCCTCTGTTCCCATCCTCTTCATCGGAGTCGCCTATCTCCATCCCGCAGTTCATCAGAGGTGCACGGCGCATATGGATGCACACGAGGTCTGCACTACAAAGGACGGCTGATCGCAACCGCCGTCTGGCTGACCGACATAGGCAGCCGGCGCCTTCCTACACTCCCGGGTCAACAGGTTTGGCTCTCCACATGAGACATTTCTATCAAGGGTGTTTGCAAGAAGTTGTTGCCTAGGTTCATAGGGCCCTACACCATCTCTGCCATCATCAACCCCACCTCTGTCCGACTCGATCTCCCTTCGTCTCTGAAAATCCACCCGGTTTTTCACGTCTCCCTACTCAAGCCTGTCGAATAGAGTCCACTGTGTCCTCAAGATGAACCCCCATCTCCGGTCCAGCTCGCCAGTGGGGGCTTGGGCTACAAGGTCCGACGCCTCCTGGACATCCGCCCCTGGGGTCAGGGGTTCCAGTATCTGACCGACTGGGAGGGTTATGGACCTGAGCACCGGCAATAGATTCCCCTTTCCTGGATTGACGACCAGTCGTTGGTGCGGTACTATCACGGCCTGAGGTATATTATTCCCCACATTAACCTCTTTCCTGCAGGTGGGCGGTGCCGGAGAGCCGCCAGGCTGCTGCCATTCAGCTGCAATCACCGGCTGGGTATATAAGGAGCAGTCTGAGACCTACACGGCGTCAGATGATTATCTCGTTTGGGTACACGACCAAATCTCGAGCTCTTTGTGTGTTTTCCTTGTACTTCTAGTGATCGCTAACTTTCCTCAGCAGATATTCACTCTCATCGCCTCTCCAGCCATAACCTACGGATTTTTTGCCCACCTCGTCTCGTCTGCTCTCGCCCACTTGCTCTCTCCCCCCGCCTGCCTCGCTCAACGTTTTGGGACTTATTGCCTTCATTCCTTGTCTCCAAGTCTGGACCCTGCTTCAGCTCCCCTCCACCTCAGGCCTGACCTACTCCCTCCTCAGCATCTACGGATCTCCACTCTAAAGTAAGACTGTTTCAGTTTGCACCGATTCCTCTCCCAATTACCATCTCCGCATCTCCCTGATCTTTTTCTCCCGTCAGATTCTGCCCTTACATCAGAGCTTCCTCGAGAGTGACTCTCCGTTCTCATAATCATTTCATAAATTTTATTTTTGTCTCTTACCTTCGTCTCCGGCTCTGATTCTGCATGTGGGTTAGAAAACTAAACTCCGACATGACAAATTCATCCATCCATCCATTTTCAGTCACTTATCCAGAGTCTGGTCACGGGGGCAGCAGCCTAAGCCGAGACGCCAAGACTTCCCTCTCCCCGGGTACTTTGGCCAGCTCTTCCGGGGGAATTCCAAGGCGTTCCCTGGCCAGCTGAGGAACATAGTCCCTCCAATGTGTCCTGGGTCTCCCTTGGGCCCCCTCTCAGTTGGACGTGTCCGGAAAATCTCATCAGGGAGGCGTCCAGGAAGCATCCTTACCAGATGCCTGAGCCACCTCAACTGGCTCCTCTTGATGTGGAGGAGCAGCTGATCTACTCCAAGCCCCTCCGGGATGACAAAGCTTATCACCCTATCTCTAAGGGAGAGCCCAGCCACCCTGCGGAGAAAACTCATTTCAGCCGCTTGGATCTGCGATCTCGTTCTTTTGGCCACTCTTTTTGGTCACGTTCCCCTCTGTAAGTTGATTTATTTCAAGCATCAATTTGCAGTCAGTTCAAAGTTTATTTATTTTTGACACAATGTCAATCAACTATCTCACTGTTTTCACGGCATTTGGAAAGCTTCCATTACTTTTCTGGAAACAGGTTTCTTTAGTGTTTCTGCTGACTTGTTTGACAGCCAGGCCTTGCTGACAGCTTGCTCATAAGTGACAGTGTGTGTGGAAATGGGCAGGAGAATGGCAGCTGGTGACTGGTTTCCACTGACAGTTCAGTGAAACAGTCAGGTACCAGTCGACCAATTTGTTGTAGCAGAATTATCCTTTCATTTTCCCGGGTCCACCTGTCACTTTGGTTCCCGTTACTTCCAGACTTTGCCTCCAACTGCACTCATACTTTTATTAACTCTTTATATTATTAACTCTTTTATTGTTGCTTAAGACATTTTCTTTCCTTTTATTTATCTTTTTTTTTTTTTTTTTTAGTTTTGGGGGGTTGTTTATTTTGAAAGTCTTTTTATCTGTTTTTTATCCATTAGGCAAGGGCCAAAATCATAAAGGTCTGCAGAAGCCACAATAATGTCTTTTTTTCTATTAAAAGATCTAATATTGACTTTTTTTGATGATGAGTTTTGGATTTGTACTGCTAATAGTTGTCATCATATTAATACAACTCCTAAATTCTAAAAATCAACTCCATTGAAGGCTGCACAAAATCACAAATGCCACAAATGGCCCCCGGGCCACACTTGGGACATGTTTGGCGTAACAGATGAAAGAAACATTTGACCTTATAAAGGAAACATTGTAATCTTTGGTCCGGACCTAGGTTTAAAGGTGCATTATGTAAAAATAAAGTGAGATTGACATCCTGTGGTCAAATTTGGTTACTGCAGCCCCTTTTCCAAAGTGTCACTGCCATTCTGTGAGTTGGCTGTTGCTAGCTACAGATCAGAGCCAGAAGATGAGTCACACACAGTAAGATGATGAGTAGATGAACACACTTCACTGTAATATTGAGTTGTTGCTAATTGAAAAAGTTGCTTGAGCGTTATTTCAGACTTGACTGTCTGTTTCTAATTCACCATTGGCATTGTTAGTCCAACGTTAGCCTCTTGCCTTCTTTATTCAATATTAGAGTAAAACAAAAAAAATGCTGTGGCCTCTTAACTCATCCACTGCCATTAACGACTAAAGTCATCATTTGCATTTTTTTACTGAGTGGGCGTCGGACGAGCCCCCGCACCGTGAGATTAAACATTGCAGCTCTAAAGCCGATCTTCATCCGCATACGTCACGTGATCAGGAAGCAGAAAATCCATGTGTTAGGAGATCGTTTTGGGCCGCTGCTGTAAAAGAAGTGAGGCGCGAACCGGAAAAGCATCGGCCGATCACAAGTCAACAACGGATTATGAAAGAACAGATAAAGCTCGAAACGTGCAGATTTTCCTGATGTAAGAGGTGAGTCTCCGCTTTGTTTTGGTAGTTTTGGCGTCGACATCATCCTAGCGCGCAACGTTGTGTGACTCTTAAAAATACAGTAAAAACACTGGCAGCGAAGGGCTTTAGCGATCAGGAAACGGCTGGCAGCGAATGAGTTATGGGTACAAGAAATAACTTCTAGGTCGCACCTGTTTACTGGATGAGGACCTTTACAAAATGCTGCTGCCTTTTGCCAACCCGTTTTTAATTACAAATGCAGGGGCTTGCAGCATTAGCTTGGCGCAGATTTGGCAGACAGTCAAACTCAGATTGTAAACAAACACTACCGTCCTCTTTAACCTTTAACTAACAACAACCCCCCCTCCCTCAGCCAAGAGTGAAATCTGTTTCAATGCAACTTTCTTTCCAACATGATAAAGACTTTCAACTCTTTTGAGATTGTTTTCACTGTATAATTCTTACTTCCTGTAGCTTCAATTTAGGTTTAATTTGCACGTTTGACCTCATAATTTTCTATATTATTTGTCTTTTTCAAACAAAATTAGGATTAAAACAATGAGACCTTTAAAAAAACAGAAGCAGAAATTACTTTTAATAATATGCTAATGAAAGACAAAGCTCTAGCTCCATATAAATGCCTACATGTTCACATTTTCCTCCCACTCATATAACATCTATTACAACTTTCTATAGCTCGGGGCCAAGCTTCTCCTTTCTTTTCTTGGTCTTTTTCTCCTTCTCATTTCCAACTTTGCCACCTCTCTCCATTTTATTTCCATATAAATAATAAAATGGATCATACATTTGAGGAACGTGAACAGGATGCTGTCCTTACTGTGTCATGGGGGGTGATGAGTGAGAAAGGAAGGAGGAATAGAGCAAAGAGCCTTTCTGACTTACGCTTGCTTCAGATTTCAGCAGCTTCCTCCACATAAAACGTACCCACGGATTTTCTTACAGCGTTATAAGAAACCAAGTGCTGTTCAGTGAATTTCAGGAGTTCATTTGTCATGAGGTGTTGGCATTTTTACTGTATGATGCTTTTTTTCTTCTGTGATTGTGGAACAATGGTGCCTAAATCTTTACATCTAAAGAAAATTCTTATTTTCTGAGGGATTGTTGCCATGACTAACAGCTTCCTTCAGACAGAATGTCAGTTTCTTCCTTTGTTCAACCAAATCATTGTTTAGCAGTGGACAGTGATTTATGGGAGCAGCCAGTGAGGACACACGTGCAAAAGATTTACTCTAGAGATGCAAAAAGAGTCCAAATATTTGAAAGTGGGAACAACGATTGGACCAACGCCAGTTTTGGTGGATTGCTGTCGTAAAAACGAATCCTAGCTGCACAGTTGGAGTGAATGCTAAGTTAACCTTACAATCTTTTTTCTGGCTTTCTACTGGACATGAAAGTGTTGCAAAAATGGGCGGCGTTGTAGTGGACGGGTTCCTGTCCACCTGCAACAAAGTCCCAGAAGCTACGCTTCCAAAACAAGTCAAAGGCCACAGTTTAGACAGAGCCAGACAGGAAATTGAACCCTAAAGCAGTGTAAAACTTCTAGACACTTTCAAAATAAAAGTTATGTTCCGATAAATGTATGTCATTTCCTGTGAAACCTCCGTAGCCGATGTGAACAGAACAGAAAATAAACCACAGAACTTTTCGGCTACAGGCAGCAGTCTTTCTCCTTTCTTGTTATTGCGTTGACTTCCGAAATCACGCGTGGTGTTGCAATTCTCAAGTGATTCTGTGACTTTGCGGGACAAGTGATGTGGAACACTACGCTCCCGTTTCATGGTTAAAACACTGCTATAACGTTATACACCGCTTTCACATACGGTAAACAGTCGGGGCTACGATGTGTGATAATTTTAGCTGAAGAAGGATGACATTTCAACCAAAATAATTTACTTGAAATAGAAGTACAGCAGCAAGCTGTTTGCAAGTTAGCTAGCTGCAAATATTCCCCCAAATCCCCATAAAATAAATTCCTTTAATGCAAATATCACACCAATGTGGAGGCTTTTAACTCATTCACTGCCATTGACGATTAAAGTCGTCATTTGCATGTTTTTACTGTGTGGGCGTCGGACGAGCCCCCACACCGTGAGAACAAACATCTCAGCTCTAAAGCCGATCTTCATCCGCGTACGTCACACGTCACGTGATCAGGAAGCAGAACATCCATGTGTTAGGAGATCGTTTTGGGCCGCTGCTGTAGAAAAAGTGAGGCGCAAACCGGAAAAGCTTCTGCCAATCACAATTCAACAACGGATTATGAAAGAACGGATAACGCTCGAAACACGCGGATTCTTCCTGATGTAAGAGGTGAGTCTCCGCTTTGTTTTGTTAGTTTTGGCGTTGACATCATCCTAGCGTGCAACGTTCTGTGAGACTTAAAAACACAGTAAAAACAATGAGAAATGCTGGCAGCGAATGAGTTAAAGTGGTGGTTTACATAAATGAGATTTTTTTTAACTAGCCATTAGCTTGCTAATCCAGTACGAAATAATTTCTCTTTCTGAAAGCTGAGGTCTTACAAAGACCAATAAACAACTGGTTAGATGATGCATTGTTTGTTATTTTCACACAAAAACTGACATCAAAAGATCTGAGTTTTTACTCTAAGATGCTTTAGCCCAACAGCTTTTTCTGATTAAATCAAACACCACGTGTCGATGAAGAAGGAAATGCCCCCTTAGAGTTAGTCCAGATATTCCATATTTCTATCAAATGGATAGACAGGATTTTAGATTATTTTAGATTATACCAGCAGCGGAATCTGCACCAGTTAATCAAATGTTTATAAAAGTTGCCTCCCAAGGCTCTAACTTTCTAGTGGCACTAGACTCCGGGCCTTTGTGTTTGGGAAACATCATATTGTCACATATTATGTGTTTGTCACATAAAGTGAAAACTTCTGCCTGAGGTAGAAGGAGAAAATCCAAGTGACATTGAGGGTGAATTAGATTCATCCTCAGGAGACCACAAATGCCAAGGCAATCTAGCCATCAGTTTATCCAATACTGTAGCAGCTGAAAAGTCCTGACAAGTGCTCTATGGACCAAACCGGTAGTGTGGAAACTCCGAGGGCAACAAGCCACTCAGGAGTTCCTGCAGAGCTACATACACTCAGAGGCTTTTTCTGCTTGCCTTTACACTGCCAATGGGATCGCTGACATCTGTCACAGTAGGTGACATATTAGTCCGTTCACACTTCTGCTTGACAGACAACAACAATAATGAGACGGAGGACGAAGCAGTGGAGAAGTCCAGGCTAAATATAACCTGGACTCCTTTTCAGAGATTTAAAGGTTTTTAGCTGTGCACTCCTGGATGTGACTTCAGGTGCTAATTCTGCATTTATTCACCTGTTTGATCTATGAACTATTGTGCCGATCGAAGTCATGTGATCTACAAATGTCAAAAATGAACGAATCAGTTCAAAAGCCCCAAACACACTTGTTTAGGGGGCTTAACTTGTGCAGAACCAAGAAGAATGACTGCCTTCCACTTGAGATTAACAAGTTATTTTTGTTCAGTGCAACAAAAGAGTCACCAGAGACGTTTGTGCTTGTTCAAAAATGTTTCAGATGCAACAAATCCTTTTAAAATGTTGTTTACTTAAAATAGCACTAAATAGTTTTAGCTAGAGGTTTAACATTGATCTCAGTGATTGCTGAGGTAGAAACTTTCATATTTGACACCTCTCTGCAACCCTCTGCTGACCAAAAATGCACTTGATAGATTTGTAAGGCAAGTGGAGGGGTCGGAGGAGCTTTTTACCCGCTTTACGACTGTTAGCTGTATTGCTAGCGGTTAGCACGTTAGACACGCCGTTGCTGTTATATTACGCTGATTTGCTGGCAAATGTGTCTTTAAAAAAACTTTAATCGTCAGTTTGTCTCACTCTGTTTCTCTAAACTGAGGCTGTTCAAATCATAAAGAGGGAAGGCATGAACTGATCTTCACCTTTCCAAAGAACGCATTAAAAAAGAACTGAAGTGCTGCGAGCCCGTCTAACTAAATTATGATGAAACCAGTTAGATTCAATCTAAATGCAGGAGCCTGCTGGTCAGAAGTGTCCCTGGGGGTTAGACTCCCAACAAGGCTCCAAACTTATTTCTCAGAGGCCAAAATTGACTAACTTGTATTTCATTTTTCATTATTACCATTTCTGTGAATTTCTCAAAGTTATGGGGGCAACATGAAGCCAGGGAGCGCCTGCCGTGTCTACCTGCTGCAGAGGCCTATTACAGAGGCATCAGGGGAGTCAACAGAGACAAACAGGTCACCCCTACCTGGGTCAGGGGTAAACGATTCCCCCCTCAACCACAACCGTTCTCTACTCTGCTTTTCTTCTCCTCGCTACACCTCCACTCAGCATTCCTTCGGCTGTCCTATCTTCTTGTCTTCTTGTCAACCATCTGTCCCCCCCTCTGTCCCCCTCTGTCCTCCCTCTGTCCTCCCTCTGTCCTCCCTCTGTCCCCTGGTTACAGCAACACTCCCTTCGCCACTCTTCTCCACATCATCTCAACACCATCTGATCCCTCCCTTCCATTAATATTAAAACATTAGCTGTGTGTGTGTGTATGTGTGTGTGTGTGTGTGTGTGTGTGTGTGTGTGTGTGTGTGTGTGTGTGTGTGTGTGTGTGTGTGTGTGTGTGTGTGTGTGTGTGTGTGTGTGTTTGAAGGAGGTTGGATGAGAGGAGGACTTTTTTACAATGACCTTTCTCACAAATTGTTGCCTCATTTACAGCAAGTGTGTCCTTGTCAAGATGCCATAGCTCCAAGCCCTAGACCTCAGCGACCCATAAAAACGCACGCACATACACACACACACACACACACACACACACACACACACACACACACACACACACACACACACACACACATCTAACCTCCTCCTTGGTGTTTTGTTTCTCTGCTCATTATCAATGAGCATTTTAATACACACTGTAGCCTCTTTTATGAGACAGACCATCGCGTCATTACAGAGTCATGAATCCAAATCTGTGGATCTCGTAAAAGCGGCAAGGAGCCAAGGGGAAAGGTGATTAAACTGGATTCTGATGCGCTTAGCCTAGTAGTAATATTGCCGCATGAGCCCCTCACCTCTGACGGCTAAACGCGTGTCAGCACCGCTAACCCCTTTGGAGCGACTGTGGGAGGCCCCCCGCAAAAGAGGGTCGTCGCGTTAGCGACGTATACTTGCTGGCCGGTATCCTTTAAAGGGGCATTATGGAAGTTTGACAGCCAGAACATTTATAGAAATAATAAATGTCTTCTTCATACATTCTCCTGCAGTGCCCTGGTCCTGTAGAATGAGCCCTGGCATTTTTGCTGTGATTGGCTGTTTTTCTGTAAAATCACAGAAAAAGAGAGATGCTCGGGTCGAGCAGGCTGCTTCATGCGCGTTCACGCTCAGGCGTCGCCCGTAGCATTTGCTATCCGTAGCTTTAGCAGCAGAGAGAGAGGCAGTGCCACTTTGTCGCTGTTCCTAACGCCTAGTGACAAAGCTAGCTACATTTCTGAGGACCCTTAGCTACTTTCTGTAGAACTTTCTTCTAGATATTTCCTGCAAATTAGCAACAAAATAGCCATTTTCGCTCCAAACCGTTCTTTGAACGTTGTTTCAGCTGTCATCAAGGATATAAATGTTACAGATACAAGAGATGTCACTGTTGCTTTAGCTCACGCAGTAAGATGTTGGACTCTCGTACAGAAGACCTGGGTTTGATTCTGGGTGTGAACATAGTTTATTTAGAGTTTCTTTTTTACATTAATGGTATATTTTTTTACAGTCAGATGCCCAAATTTTTATTTGAGACTCGCCGAACGGCATTGAATTCACAGATAAAAAAGATGTGGGTTCAACTTTCATTTTGGAACAATTTTTCAAGCAAGGGAAGGGAATGATCTGAGCATGCAGGAGGACTGACCCATCATAAACCTTTGTCGGCTGTGCTGAAGAGAAAGGTACAGAACCAAATTATTTCATTAATTAGCTGCACGTTCTCCTGTCCTCCGGGCCACATACACACACGGAACTGTCTCAGCTGTTATTTTCGTTAAGGAGTGTGCACGAGCCTACTATTGAAGCTGCCATTATGCTTTTGGCCTGAGGGGGCAATCGCGAGCATAAAAATTCAAAACTCCGTAAAGTCCCTTTAACCACCTACAACATGGCAAACTGGACAAACGCGAAGACCATGGAGCCTTTAGCTTGGTTTATGCTTGACGCATTCACTTTCTGCTTGGTGATGCGGCTCGCGGATTGAACGCGCTTCACAACTTGCAGCGTTTATGGTTCATGCGGTTCGTCTCTGCGGTGAGCCAATATTCTCCCAAACTGTAGGGGGCAGCATGGAGCTCTACGGCATGCATCCAACACTACACCATAGTAGAAGTAGAAATTACTGTTTACAACATGGCATTCCAGCATTTTTTAACAGCGTCCTCGTCTTTTCCGACAGTGCGAGCTATTTCTCTCCAAGAATTATTAACAACATGTTGATCACGGTGATCTCTGAGAGCTGAATCATACAAATGTCTGTATTCACGAACCTCTGCCATACTAGTCCTTGCCAGTCCGCCATGTTGTTCCGCGTCTGACCGTCCGCGTGGTTAGAAAATTTCCTAGGTGCGCGGTGCGAAAAGTTTGGGTCGTGCGGAGGCGCGGTGGCCAACCTTTTGGACATGCGAACGGATGAACAGATTGGTGAGAGACAGCCAGCTGTTCGACAGAGTGGTGAAAACACTGGCTGAGTGGGGCGTCAAGCGGGACAAAAAGCAGGTCACATCAAAGCTAAAGGTCCTGAAAAAGAAATTTCATCAGTCTGACGTGTCTTCCGTCTGACGCTGAATGCGCGACTCTGTACGTCACAACCTCTCTATATCCCATCTTGGTTTGAGAGGTGCCTGATGGCAGTTTATTCTAGCTTCAGCTTTGCTACTATGAATGCCAAAATCCTCCCCAGGGAGCCGCGGCTAATCCCATTTTGCAAACGCTACGGTCCTGTAAAAACAGCTTTTGTTTCGACTCTTACCACAAACTTCATCCCACTGTAGTAAGCTGCTGGAGCCAACATTCTCATTGGTTTTTGCACTTGTCGATGTTGTTGACGCTGCAGTCAGGTGGACTACGGGAGGAAGGATGCTCCTGCTGTTTGTTCCTCTTTAACTGTCAAAGAAAAAGACAAATTATGTCAGACTCTGCTGCCACTGCTTCACCGATGCACGTGTCCTTTTAAAAAAGGCTTCAAGTTGTGGCATTTCACTTAAACACGAGACAGGTGCTGTCGCGCGTTCAGCCGTGTGTCACCAGCGTGCATAATTATGCATACGGGTTCGTCTGCTGATGTATGATCGCATGCATGAGGTGTGTGTGTGTGTGTGTGTGTGTGTGTGTGTGTGTGTGTGTGTGTGTGTGTGTGTGTGTGTGTGTGTGTGTGTGTGTGTGTGTGTGTGTGTGTGTGTGTGTGTGTGTATGCTACAGTGGAATAAATCACCAGGGCTGAGCAGGGGGCTGGTGCTGCTCTCCTCATCCGTCTCTGTCTGCAGGGGTGAGGTATTTTGCACTGATGATGGGGAGGACGGAGAGAGGTGGGGAGAGAAAGTCACAGAAAAAGTCGAGCGGGACGGACGGAAAAATAAATACCGAGGTATTGAAGGGCAACGAGTGCATGAAGCGAGAATGAGAAGGGACCGGGGGTGTGCGTCAAAGCCCTCCTTTCAGATAATCTGCATCTCTGCAGGGTTTGTTACTCACTACCTAAGAGCTGCTTTTGTGAAACACACTTCGCCATCCAGCAGTGAGAAATAATGCTCTCCGTGTGACGTCTCTGCATGCAGTCCTTCCTCTCATGTTGATTGAATACTCAATAAACACAGAGGAATGCTGCTGAAATTCAAAAATTCTATATTTTGTGTTCCTGGATCAACATTTTCTGAGCAATCAATCAATCGATCAGTCAAACTTTATTTATATAGCACTTAATCATGCAATACATGCAACTCAAAGTGCTTGACAAATTAAAAAGGCCCCGCATACCCATATTCCCTCCCATCCCCAGAATTTTCTTTCTCAGTGGCCTAGTGGTAGAGTGTCCGCCCTGAGACTGGGAGATCAGGGGTTCGATTCCTGGTCGGGTCATACCAAAGACTTTGAAAAAATGGGACCCAATGCCTCCCTGCTTGACACTCAGCATTAAGGGGTTGGATTGGGGGGTTAAACCACCAAATAGTTCCTGAGCGCGGCTGTGTCTGCAGTTCACCGCTCCCCCAGGGGATGGGTCAAATGCGGAGAACAAATTTCGCACACACACCTGTGTGTGTGACAACTAATGGGACTTTAACTTTGACTTTTAACTTTAATTTTAAAAACAGTTCGACAATAAAACCCCTTCACAACACTCATCCTCCGGCACACACACACACGCTGATGGGCTGAGATCAGATGAGCGACACCAGCTAAGACAAGGAAACGCCATCAGGGGAGCCATCTGCCCCGGCAGCAGCAGATCCACAGCAGCAGCCGAGGCACCGACACAGGGCGCCCAGGGCAGGGAGGGCGGAGAACCCCGCACCTCCACCCAGGCACACCTGGAAAGCACCCAGGCCGCCACAGCCGACCACCACCCCCGGGGCAGAGGGCTCCCACAGAGGAAACACTGGAAAAAGGTTAATTTAATGTTAAAATATAAAATCATAAGAGATAAAATGAGAATTGTAATATAAAAAAGTTATATAGATATTAAAATAATGTTGATCATAAATTTATGGTAAAAAATAAAACTGTTTAAAAATAGCACGTAAAGAACACATTAAATAAATAAATGAATAAATAGATAAATAACCTAATTTATGTATTTATTTAAAAAGTGATGGTAATAAGTTAAAAGCTAAGCTATAAAGGTGGGTGTTTAGATGTGAAGGGCAATTTAGAGAACCTCCCAATTCTTGAGCTAAGTTTCTTGTTTTAGCCACAAGCAGCCTAATCTCCAAACCCAGGTGTTGCTGTCGGCTGGTTCCCTTGCACCATCAATCCCGAATCCCAACAGGATAGCTCCTGAACCAACGTGTACTGTACTTTCTAACTGCAGCAGCACAGGAATTCAAGTTTCTATTTAAAGTTTTGGTTGTTTTTTTTTTTACCTGCGTGAGCTGAATCTGTCTATACCAGCTGAACAAGGTGTTCAGTGCTCTAGTCTGTGCATCACGCAACTTTGATACCACCAGAAATGGAAACTTTGCCTTGTTGGGCGGCCCTCTGCAGCTACACACACACATTAAAAAAGTAAAAGCGCCGCGTGGGAAAACATCAGAAGCTGGAATACTCCATGAGTCCCATTTTTAGACTGGTGTTGCACCTCATCCCTCCTCCAAACTTGGATTACGGCATTTACGGGGGGATTGAATGGCAGCTAGGCGTTTGGCTTATGTGGAAGTCCCGCTGCGGCAGAGGGGGTCATGCTCGGTTGGTTCAGTTGCTGAGGTGGAGGGAGCAGAAGCTCTCCTGACAGACACCCAGTCACTTGCCACTTTCAAGATTTGGTTCTGGGTTTTGAGATTAGCTCAAGCATGGAAATCTCTCCTTGGAAGCATTCTGGGGAGGCTGTCGTGGAGCAGCGCATGTGCAACGGGAACAGCAAGGCCATGGTTTTGTTTTTTGGGTTTTCTCTGCTACACAGAGTCAGAAATGACACCACACGGAAACCTCGATTCATGAATGACGCTGAATGCTATCAAATCAAAAAAGTATCGCCATCGGCTTCAAACCTGTGACGAAATTACGATAAATGTGCACTTTAGTCTGAATACAGAGATTATTTTAGCATCAACTTTGATTTAATGTGGTTAAAATAACATTTAGTCCTTTGTGGTCTCATAACTAAACGCCCTTCTCTACAGAAAGGGATTAGCGTGAGAGCAATGTCAAACAGAGCAGAAAGACATTGAGGTGTTTACGTTTCTGCTAATTCAAATTCAATTCAATTCAATTCAAAAATACTTTATTAATCCCAGAGGGAAATTGATTGCTGTAGCAGCTCAGAATAATAATAATAATCAAGTCATCAAAGAGGTGTTGTATATTACAATGGCTGTTGGCAGGAAGGATCTCCAGTAGCGGTCAGTGTTGCAGCCAAACTGAAGAAGCCTCTGACTGAAGACACTCTTCCGTTGTCGGACAGTCTTGTGAAGAGAACGCTCAGGGTTGTCCATCATTTTCTTGATTCTCTGGAGAATCCTTCTTTGCATTATCTCCTCCAGCGGTTCCGAAACTGCAGAAACTCTGGCTGAGTCCTTGAAAGGACTTGGAGTTCCTCCATCTTGTTGGCCAGTGACCTCACATTGCCCGTTATGATCGATGGAAGAGATGGTTTGAATTTCCTTTTTCTCTGTCTCCGTTTTGCTCCCGCTCTGCACCCACGCTTCTTGCGTTTTAGCTCGTTTGGGATTTGTGGCTTCAGTCGAGGTATTATTTCAGCCTTTCCAATGTTAATCAGCTGCTCTCGATTGTAAACCAGCTTGTTGCCATGGTTACGCATCATAACAAATGCTCAAAAAGTGAAAAAAGCTAAAAAATAGCAGTAAAAATCCTCCAAGCTTCACAGCACCAGAAACAGAAAAATAAAATGTCCAAAAAAATACAGTTTTTCTTGAGAAACTAGAAGAAAAAATGCCCAAGGAAAGGCTAAATTTACATATAGTCAACAGAGCTACTCCAACATGCAGCCACCCAGAGCAGCGCAGTTCCGGAAACATATATGGACAAACAGCCAACTGACAAACCCCGGCCACCCCTTGGGGGCGCCCTTGCTTGGCTGCATCTCAGCAACAAAAGTAAAAAGCTGGATTCACTGAAACTCTATATTAGGCACACAGCTGCAGTTGACAGGATGCGCTTCATGTCTAAATTTAACAGACATCTGAAATGTGTGACACTCATTACTGTGAAATCGGAATTAATTCCCTCTTGCATGAAATGAAGATGCAAAAAGACGCTGCTGATTGCTGGAACATCTCCAGTACATGTGTTGCCATGTACAGCATGGCCGCTCAGATAGAAACTCCACATGTTCCAAGGTCACCCTAATCATTGAGTGTCCATCGTCGCTTCCACGGCATATGGAATAAGGACGCAGGGGGTGGCTAATCCCTACAGTGTGCGACCTTGAGGAACAGGAGCTCTTATATCCTCATTAACATGGATGAAGCGTGTCCACGGGGTGAACACACCTACCAGCTCACCCTGATCCTCAACAAACCGACAGAGGAGGCAACATGCATGCATGCATCCCCACTCTAGACAGCAAGCAGTCAGACGTGTACAAAACCCCCCAGCATCTATTTTTCATTATTACAATCCTATCAGCTGGAGGCAAGGTTGTGTTGTGTTACGCTGCAGCTCGCAGAAGCTGAGTGTGTGAGGTGTGCTGCTGTCAGTGACACTCGGCCTCAAACACGAGTCGCTGCTAAAGCGTGCAGGAAAGACCCGGCGGGGATCAGGAGTGGAGCAGAGAGCGCTGGGGTTTAGTACACATCTCGTGCTGGAGCTCAGCTGTGTCCTTTGTAGATCCAAGCACACACACACAGATAAATACATACACACACGTGCAAGACAGCTTGTGGCAGAGGTTTTTGTTTTATCTGATTCGGCTTGCGTCTGGAAGACGTTCAGACGAATGAACACGGTGCAGGAAGTTTGGGGTCGTTTCTCATGTGGAGAGGTTGTTTAACTCTAACCTTCACGTTTTCTCATGTATCTAAGCTGTTCGGTTCCTTTTAATGTGTGTGTTTAAGATCCTTCATGACACCAAATGCCCTGATGAAGTAAAAGGTGATAAATTATCACAAAAAAAAAACATTGTCTTGTGCAATAAATTCATGCACAGATGCGATGTGTCAGGGCTGTCAGAACTACTGCAGCTCCCTGTTGCTGCTGAACACTTAACAAGACAACAATGTAAATTAAAGAGGACAACACACAAATGATCTCATCCTCTGTCAAAAAAACTGAGAAGAAAACACGTTCCTGGAGACCAAAGAGATATCTTAAAGCATTTGTTGCATAAATTTTCATGAACAGCTGCAGGAGATCCTGAGGAAAGCGGGGGATGCATTATTTGTGAGGTGTCACACCTTTTCAGAGTTACTGTGAACCACCTGGAGCTAATGCTGAATGCTTTCCCGCCGGATTTCTAAACGGGCCTAAATCCGATCTGTAAAGACAAAACCTGCGCTGATAAGCGGATTTTAGGTTGAACTGAATTGAACTGAACTCATAACCAGATTTTGAAAGTTTGCATCTTAATTTTGCTAATGAAAAATGTGTCACTACGTAAATAATAAATACTGCACAAACACCTCTGAGAGACTGAAGGACTAAAAAAAAGATATTGGAAACTTCTAATTGAAAACTTTTGATGTTCTGGCTGTAATGATTTAATTTACATGTTATTTAATGAGCCATACGACATAAGATTCCATAGCAAATATGAAATCAACCTTATGGATCTGTGGGTACTGTTTAACCAGAAGATTGGAACTTTTTATTGCAGGGATTAGATAACAGCTTCTTATTCACTCAGAGACGACAGAAGAGAGAGAGTCAGGTTTAAAGGTTTAAAGATTTATTACTAAACAAATTAAAACTAGACTAACAAACACTAAATGTATGGTGTAACTAAGGTGAATGAGATGGAGAATGGTGTAGTGTGGAATGTTGTTCAGAACCAGCAAATCCGGAGAAACGATTAGTTCTGGTGGGAAGTGAAGGTGATGTCTTCGCACTAAGCTTTGGTCAGGAGATTCATAAACACATTCTATGCCATTCCGTCGGTCTACGTACCCTTGGCGGAAGTCCCCGTCTAGATCAGGAGGTGTAAAGGTCCAGCTTGGACCTTTCTGGAGCCGAAGCCTGTAGAACAGCCGCGGCCGCCGACCGGTCCAGTCTTGAGATACTCCCGGGTTACGACAGTTTGTTGGCATCTAGCGAGACCCAAAACGGGGTCATAATGGTTCAGCTTTTATTCTGAAAGGAACCGTTGCAGCAGTTGGAACAGCAACAGGTTTTATCCAGCTTGTCGTTGGTTCTTTCGGCTGAAGAGGAAAGTTATGGATTGGCCACTCCGACACTTCTCTAGAACGATGTGAACTGGCGTTAAAGATGACGTGGGCATAGTTTTATACTTCGGATGTTTTGGTTTATGGTGGAATGAAAAGTTGACAGATTTACCAAGCACCACCAAAACCACGCCTCCGTCAGATCTGGCAGATTCTGATTGGATCGGTAAAGCAATGTGTCGTCTCTTAACGCTACGTGAGATCAGTCCTAGTGGAAACATTTAAAGTCATATTACTCATTATATTCTATAGTATTATAATAAAGTAATTAATATTTTGATTTCACAGATTGGTTACATCTTATCTATTGACTAACACTTTGTTTGATTAGCTTAATTGAAAATAGAGTTCTTTGATTTATTAAAGGAGAGAGTCCTTTCTTCAATCTTCTCTTGAGCTGGAAAGAAGCAGTTTAGAGTAAATGCATGAGACCTTGAGGCCATATCTCATGCAGACTAATTCTGTGTCAGAGAGGGGGAAAATGACTTTTGGTGGGAAACAGTCATTTCATTCCGTTACATGGCTTTCAGCTTGGATTGTTTTATTTGTGTATTTTGAATTTGGTTTGAAAATGTACTGTTTTCAGTCTTTTTGTTAGAAATGTTTCAGTTCTGTAAAAAATAAACTGAATATAAAACAGTCTCATTTTCATGTTGCATTTACACTTCGTTTCAGGTTTTGTTTAAAACAGATGTCTGTTAAAAGTAAAAGTTTTAAAAGGACACTGGACAGTTTCCTTCTTCACCCTACTGGTTGAAAATAGAATTACAACAGTTGTAAAAACCTCTGCAACAGCCTGCTGTAGCTAACGCTAACATCGAGCTAACATTAACATGAGCCAGCTAAGACTAAAATAAATCACAAGTAAAAAGATCCACACTGCCAGACAAAAATATTACTTATAAGTCCCGTGGCAACAAAGCCAGGTCACCATCAGTCCGTAATTTTTAAGCCTCCTTTAGCTCCCTCATACTAGTGCAGGCCGCACCAATGTTCGCTCTGGTTTTAGCTCTTTGCTTTACCTCCAACAACAATACTCTCCTACATTTTAGATCCAAGCTCCGCCCCGAAGCCAACAAAAAAGCAGACTTCTATTTTTTCTCCTTGTGCTTTTTATTGATGATCGGCGACATAAAGCCATAAAGCAGGTAAAGAGCTCCCCTTATAAGGCACCTACCCACTCTGCAAAACTATCAAGTGCAGTTTTTGATCATTAGATGGCAGCAGAGTGTTGTCAAATGTGAAACTGGTCAAGTTTCTAACCCCCAAATTCCACTACCTCCGCTCCGCCCCCGACTTCCGCAGCCGCTCGCTTCCAAACTCAATTTTTACTGGTACCCGTTATACAACGGCTCCACTCCGGTGCGGAGACCTGAGGTGGGCAAACAAGCATGCGCGGGATTTTCGAGATCTTGCGATACAGTCCGAGCAATAAACACGGAAGTTAGATCCAAACACCCGTTGTGTGGGAGAAGCATCGGCATGAACTGTTTAATCTGCCCATCATTTGTGTTGAGAGATCAGCAGTGTTTGGATCAACAAAGTGTGACTACTTTGATAGTGGAAACTGTATTTATGGCTTACTTTTGTGCATTTAAACTTCAGCCGCCATTGATAGTTGTTAAAAGTTGTTAAACCTGTGCATATGAAACAAAAAACGCCTTTTGTTGATCGATTTATTGTGAAAAACGGAAGTTGTGCTTGCTCCTTTTCCTGTTGGGCGGTTGTGATTTCTGTCCATTTACTGCGGAGGTGCTCCGGCATCCGGCGAAAATAGGATCGATTCTATTTTTGCCAGACGCCGGAACAGAGGGCGGCGCACGGCGCCGCACTGCCGGAGCACGGCCGGAGCACGGCCGGAGCACGGCCGCAGTAGTGAAATTGCTCTGATTGACTACAACGGGACCGATTTTGCTCCGGCGTTCGTGTCGGAGCGGAGCGGAGGTAGTGGAATTTGGGGGTTACTCAACAATCACTGAGATCGATGTTGCAGCTCTAGCTTAACATATTTTTTTAAATATTGTTAATGTCGTTTCTTTTGTATCATACTTAAAGGTCTGTACCCTCTGACCTCCTTTTCTATGCCAATTAGAAATCTTAAAAAGGCAAAAGAGATGTTTTGTTATACGAAAAGCAGGTTTACCATGTCATAAGTAAGCCCCACCCTCTTACATCTGCATGTCCCAACCTACTTCTGTGTTTGCAATATCTAAACATTGGTCACAGCTAACTGAAGAACAACACGAGCCAGAGCTACTGCTCACACTATTCTGAGCGACTGGTAATGCTAGCCAGAGCTACTGCTAACGCTAGCTCAACTAACACTAGCCCAACTACTGCTAACACTATCATGAGCTACTGCTAACGCTAGCTCGAGCAACTGCCAACACCCTTGTTGGACAAGAGGAAAACATAATAGAAGTATGTAGGTGCATCAGTTGCGTTCCAGGGTGTACTGGGAATATAAATGATTGCCAGATAGAAGAAGAAGAAGAAGAAGAAGAAGAAGAAATCATTTCTATAGCGCCTCTCAAGATAAAAATCATGAGGCGCTTCACAAAAACAATGTAAAAATATTAAAAAGAATTTAGAAAATGATTAAAAATATATTTAAAATGAGCAAAAAATAGACAATTGTGATTAAAACATGTAAAGAAAGAGAGAATGAATAGGAAAGAGGGAAATCAGTGGATCCTGAGGAAGGTGGAATAGGTGGGGAGAGCAGAACAAGGAGAGGGTGATGAAGGTCACACCAAAGCCAGCTTCATAGATCAGCCTCATAGACCCATTGCCTGTGAAATCAGGGAAGTTAAGTGCCCGGAGGCTTGCGGGTTCGAGTCTCGCTCAGTCTTTTGCAGTCATTGTGTCCTTAGAAAAGACACGTAACCCACGGCCCTTAATGGTGGTGGTCAGAGGGACAATTGGTGCCTGTGTATGTAAGCCTTGCGTCCATCAGGCAAGGCAGCTGTGACTATATTGAAGCTCATCACCACCATTGTGTAAAAGAGTGGGTGCATGGGTGAATGGGGGGGGGGGGGGGGGTCATTTATAATTCACCTTTTAGAGCCTTTAGGGTAAACCAGCCAGTCAGCATGACGCTCTTTTTTTATTCATGTCCTGGCTGAGAGGAAAACTATTATGGGAGGAGCTTTATTGTGGGGGTTCTATTTGGCCATTTATCGAAGCTCTTGGGTCATATTTTGTAAAGAGGCTCGAACAACAGTAGACCTTTACATTTATTCTAATTCCAACAATATTTAGCCCTGATGCTTAAACTGCTGTTTAGTGTTAGCATCGGTCGTTGTCTGAATCCGTTAGTCCCAAGGTAGAATGCACAACTGCCTTTCTATTCACCTATTGTACATTTTACAGCATGATTCCAAAGAAATGTGGGTGTTTTGTAAGATGTGACAGATAAACGATGTCTTCCATAGGCTGGGGTCATTACCGGCTTAATGACATAGGAATCTGAGGAGGTTGAAGGCCAGGTCAACGCCTCGTCTCCATGATCAAAAGCATCAGAATACTTACTGTAATGACCTGCCATTAGACCAACATGATTCATCGTCTGCGACACCTCACCATCGAGCCGCGATTGTCCAGTTGTAGCTTAGCAACTGAAAGCAGGCCTGTAGAGCCCTCTGTAACAGGTGAGTGAAGGGTTTTAGCTGAACCGTATTTGTTGGGCTTCAGCCACAACTTTTATTTGGACAAGGATCATGAGCTGTTAAGCATAAAGAGAAGACGTCCTTTCTTTGGGACGAATTTTGAGGAAAAATAAGATGTTGACATTGCAGTTAAAAGCATTAACAGTTTAAGGTGAAACTAAACCCAAAAGCTGTAGAGTTTGCTTCGTTTTCTTCCCACCGGATGCAGAGAAGCTCAGTTCAGGAATTCAACTGCTCGTTCTGAGGTTCCTACTGTTGTGGTTGAAGCGGCAGCACATCAAAAACATGTCTACCCACCTGTTTGTGTCTGCAGAGCCTAATAAGGCCACACTGGGGTAGCCTTGAAAACAAAGCTCTCTTTTTTTTCCCCGAGCCTGTTTTCAAACAAAACAGAAAGGAGGTACAGAGACTGCTTGGTTGCATCCTTGTTTTCTTGCTAATTAGACCAATTAGCCTTCCTCGTCTTGCACCGTTGTAAACAAAGACAAGCAACAGCTCCGCTCAGCTTAACCAGCCGTGCAGTTTGACGCGTGGTGAAGTTCTGGAAAGTTGCAGAAGCCTCTGGTTACAGACAGACCCGTTCAGGGCATCCTTCCTTCAGAGGATAAAGCTGCATCCTGCCTGTTGAAAAGAAATATCCTTCTCTGCGCGTCCCTCTAGCAAGACTGTGGCACAGAAACGTGGCTTTGTGCATTCAGAGCCGGTGTGGAGGTAATATTCCCTGAGCTGTGATTTTATAAAAAGCAAAGCTTAAGGACATGTTCCATATTGGTCCCCCTGCACGGTGTGATCACTGGTTTAACGAGTAGATGCAAAGAAAGCAGTTAATCCAGACAAGCTATAGGAAATTACTTATTGGAAACATATGAATAGTTAACAGTTCCTTAAAAGCAGTTTGAAACAAATGGTTTTTCATTTGGAATCCATGCACATGTTCTCAAAGCTCGTCGTCATTCATAAATAATAAAACGTTCCATGAATTCGCCAGCATTGCATGTTGCAGGAAGACATCTTTACCTGACTGTTATTTCTAGTGAAAGTCTAACTTGTAATGAGCGGGAGAACGACGAGAACAGCATTTGAATTTTTCAAATGTTTCCACCTCAGGGCAGAGGCAGCAGTAGTTCTGTTCTTACTGTGGAAAACATTGCTGTGGTGGTTCTATTAAGTCCCTTTGTTTTGTGCTCCAAGAATGAATGATGCATGGATGTTTTTAGTTTCTTTCTGTAGGTTTGAAGAGGCTGTCTGAGACCACAAATAAAAGCAGAATTTGAAGTTACGGCTCTGTGCAATCTGCTGATGTGAACATGTGGGAACATTGACGTGTAGTCCAGAGTTTTAATAGTTCCATGGATGACGCTAAACAGGTCTTTGCACTAATCCCCTATCACATAGAGGGATTCTTCTTCTGATTTCATGGTTAGCAGAGTCTGTTGGGATTGAGGAGTTGCTTTGGACTGGTTTAAGTCCTATTTGGCTGAGAGGTCGTTTTGTGTGTCATTAGGTGGCTTCACGTCATCTCCCTCACCTCTAGTTTGCGGGGTTCCTCAAGGATCGGTACTGGGTCCGTTATTGTTCTCTCTGTATTTGCTACCTCTGGGTTCTATTTTTACAAAACATGGATGTTCTTTTCATCTATATGCAGACGACACCCAGGTTTATATTCCCATTAAACGTGGCCTACCCAATTCTTTGGATCCTCTTCTAACCTGCCTACATGAGGTTAAAACCTGGATGTCTGCAAATTTTTTACATTTTAATAATGACAAGACTGAGGTCATGCGTTTTAGTCCTAGTGTGTCCAGTGGGCCATGTTCTGCTGACCTTGGTCCACTAGCCCTTTTCTTGAAACCTGTAGTGACCAGTCTGGGAGTCCGGCTTGACAGTGATCTGCTTCTGGAAAAGCAAATCAGTGCCGTCACCAAAGCCAGTTTTTATCAGTTAAGGAGGATTGCCAAGGTTAAGCGTCTGCTCTCAAGTCATGACTTTGAGACGGTGATTCACGCATTTATTACATCACGTCTAGACTATTGCAACGCACTGTACCTTGGTCTTCCTCAGTCTCACCTGTCCCGTCTTCAAATGGTGCAAAATGCAGCAGCATGCCTATTGACTGTTTCGAGAAAGAGGGAGCACATCACCCCAATTTTAGCTTCGCTGCACTGGCTGCCTGTGGTTTATAGGGTCCAGTACAAGGTTCTTTTATTGGCTTTTAGAGCTGTACATGGCCTTGCTCCGCAGTATCTGTGTGAGCTTTTAGTAACTTTCTCCCCGTCTCGGTCACTGAGGTCAGCCGACCAGTTTCTCCTGGAGGTGCCAAGAACAAAGAGAAAGCTCAGGGGTGATAGAGCTTTCTCAGTAGCAGCTCCAAGGTTGTGGAATGCTCTCCCGATTCAGATTAGGATGGTTTCATCACTGTCGGGTTTTAAATCCCTCTTAAAGACTCATCTGTTCTCAGTTGCTTTTAATTCAGTTTGAGAATGTGTCTGTTTTTAGTAGCTTTTATGTCAGTTTGATATGTTTGTTTTATCATGATTTTACCTTGTGATTAACTTTTTATCTTGTTTTTAGAATTTTTGAGGAAATTCTGTTCATTTTGTCTTGTTAAGCACTTTGGTCAGCTTTTATGCTGTTATAAAGTGCTATATAAATAAAGTTGACTTGACTTGACTTTCAGCAGTTTTAGTATCTCCCAGAATGAGCTGTTTCAGGGCTCTGTCACTTTAAGAAAACAAGTTGGAGCTGGCCACGCCTTTCACAACACTATAGTGAAATTTGCTTTCATGTCTGGAGAACTTGGTGTAACGTGATGAAGGAGCTATTCCTCCAAGGTTATTTAACCTCTCTCCTGGCTGGCTCGCCATTATTGTAATGAAGTTAATTTACATCTAATTAAGGACCATGAGACATTAAGATTGCATATCGAGTATGCAATCAATCTTACAGACCACTGAGTTATTTAACCAGAAGATTGGAACTTTTTATTGTAGGGATTTGTAACACTTTGTATTAACTGAGAGACAAGAGAAGAGAGAGTGAGTCCTTTAGACATTTAAGATGGTTTATTACTAAATAATTTAAATAATTTAAACAAGACTACCTCTACTAATGATGGATGTATCTGTTTGAATGAGACGTGAGATGGATGGCGTGTGTAAGTGGTGTATTATCAGAACTCTCGTATCCAGGGAAGCAAGTCTGACTGAGGGATGATGTTTTGCTTCTAATTACGATCAGAGTTTGACCAGAGTTTCATAAACACATGAGACGCCATATTTGTCGCATCCACACATACCCTCAATGAGACTTCTGTACAGATCCGGAGTGCCAGGTCCATGGACCCTCCGTTGGTACTGGAGCCTATGAAACAGCGTCGGCAGTACGACAAACCAGTCTTTGGATCGTCTCCAGAAGCGACAGGTGGTTCACAGCGTCAAAGGGGACCCTCCTTGGGTCAGTGAGTTCAGCTTTTATTCTGAAAGGAACCGGTGCTTGGTTGGTAAAATGCGACAGATTTTAGTAAAAATATATGAACAATATTAACTCCTTCACTGCCAGCCGTTTGCTGATCGGTAAAGTCCTTCGCTGCCAGCGTTTCTCTACGTTTTTACTGTTTATTTAAGAGCCACAGAATGTTGCGCGCTAGGATGATGTCGACACCAAAACAACCAAAACAAAGCAAAGAATCACCTCTTACATCAGGAAGAATCCGCGTGTTTCGAGCATTATCCGTTCTTTCATAATCCGTTGTTGAATTTTGATCGGCGGAAGCTTTTCCGGTTCGCGCCTCACTTTTTTACAGCAGCGGTCCAAAACAATCTCCTAACACATGGATTTTCTGCTATCTGATCACGTGACATGTGATATATGCGGATGAAGATCAGCTTTAGAGCTGAGATGTTTGTTCTCACGGTGCGGGGGCTCGTCCGACGCCCACACAGTAAAAACAGGCAAATGACGACTTTAGTCATCATTGGCAGTGAATGAGTTAAAGAGAGACTCGGTATAGAATTGTTGGTCTTTCAAATGAGAAGAGTAGGGAGATGCAATGCTACTTTGCCCAGCTGTAACATCACAAACGGGGACATTTTGAAGTGATTATATAATTTCTAAACCCAAACACTGACAGAAAACGGATGGATGTTGTTGTTTTTTTCCACGTTTTAAATGTTTACAAAGGCAGTTGAGACCCACATGTTGGCACATAACGATGCAAAAGGTGAGTTTTGCATGAAATAAACCATTTCAAAATGCTAAATTATATCATCCTGTCCCAATTTTCGGAGTACTATCTGCATTAGGTGAAAGGAAAGAAAAATGGAAGGCAATAGTAATTTTCCTGTGCTGGTAGTTCATTTAATGGTTAGGAGTTAGCTTTTTCATCACTAGTGTAAAAGGTTAATTTACATTTATTTAACGAACCATAAGACATGAGATTCCATAGAAAACATGAAATCAATCTTATGGAACTTTGGGTACTTTTAACCAGAAGATTGGACCTTTTTATTGCAGGGATTATGTAACACTTCGTATTAACTGAGAGACAAGAGAAGAGAGAGTCACCTTTAAAATGTTTAAGAAGATTTATTTCTGAACAATTTTAAACAAGACTAACTCTAAACTCTAAGTGAATGGATGGATCTTGGTGTGAATGAGACGTGAGATGAATGGTGTATGTGTGAGTGATGTTGTAATCAGGACTCTCATATCCGGAGAAGCAAGTCTGAATGATGTTGTGATGTTTTGCTCTTAAGCTAGATCGGAGTTTCATAAACACATGAGATGCCATTTTGTCGCTCTACACATACCCTTCAGGATGAGACCTCTGTACAGATCCAGAATGCCAGGTCCTCAAACCCCTCTTCGGTACCGGAGCCGATGAAACAGCGTCAGCAGTACGACAGACTAGACTTTGGATTGTCTCCAGGTAAAAAGCGACAGTTGGTTGACAGCGTCAGATGGACCCGGAGGGTCAGTGAGTTCAGATTTTTTTCTGAAAGGAACCATTGCTTGGTTGGTAAAATGCAACCGATTTTATCCAGCTTGTTGGTTCTTTGCTTAAAAAGGAAGTCCGGGTGGCCGGTCCGATACTTCTCTTAGAATGCGGTGAACTGACTTAAGATGGCGTGGGACTGGTTTTATTAATCTGGATGCTTTGATTTACGGTCGAATCAAAGTTGGCAGATTTGTAAACACCACAGAGAGTATGCCACGCTTCAGAAAGGAAGGTTCCGACTGGATGAGTAAAAGCAATGTGTCATGCATTTACATTACGTGTGATCAGGGTGTCTAGTGCAGCTAGATTAAAGTCATATTACTTATTAAACTTACTAATCCTTGTCATTTCACAGATTGGTCAACATCTTACTATTGACTAACACTTTGTTTGATTAGCTTTATTAAAAATAGAGTTCTCTGAGTTTTAGAAGCAAATGCATGAGACCTTGAGCAATATCTCATGCAAATTAGTTCTTGCTGAGGAGAGGGGGAAAATGCCTTTTAGATGAAAAAAGGTCATTTCATTCCGTTACACTAGAAATCACAAGATGACACAAAAAAAAAGAATTTTGCTGTTTTGTTTGGTTTGTTTGGAGGCGAAGCAAAGAGCTAAAACCAGAGTGAACATTGGCGCGGCCTACGCTAGTTTGAGGAAGCTAAAGGAGGCAACACAATCATGAACTGGCTTTGACCGGCTTTGTTCTACTGGACCTGTAAGTAATAATATCTCCTCCTGCAACAGTGTGGATCTTTTCACTTTGTGGCTTATTTAGTGTTGGCTCATGTTAGTGTTAACTCATTGTTAGCGCTAGCTACAGCATGCTGTGGCGGAGTTGTTTACGACGTAATTCTGCTTTTAACCAGTAGGAGGAAGAAGTGGGGAACTTGTTTATTTAGTTTTGCTTTCCACTCCAGGCAGAAGTTTAGGATTCATCTGCATCATGATGGATTATTATTGACTGCTGGCGACCAAACAAAACAGACTAAACCAGTCGAGAGAAGCTGGTTGCATACTGGTTCACTGAGGGTACAATTATGTATCTGCTTCAAGGAGACTATTTTTATTGGCAAGTCATATGAGACTCAAAATGTTCTGAATCCTGAAAAGGTGATCATGTGTAAATGTGACGTTGTATCAGTGTTGAGCAGCAGCAGCAGGTGGGAGGGTTTAGAGCTTCAAGCTCTTACAAAACCCAACCGGAGTCTTTACAAGCGTTCTGTTGGAATATTATTTGATGGATTTTACATTCCACATATTGACTAATGTGGTAACAAATCCTTTTTTTCCCCCTCACACCGTACAGACGATGGCGGTTTGCTGTTGGCTAACTGATACTCTGGCTAACGGAGCTGCTGAGAAATTAACATCCCCACCGCCACCTTCTCTCACACAGTTTTTAATTGCAGCAAACCTCTCGGAAGAGAGCCACAGAAATTGAACCATGGCGACCATCTGCCAATGATCAAAGCATACCAAACTCCGACCCGAGAGACAAAATGAGAGGGAGAATTGACACATACCAGATCACGTCTCAGGCAGAGCTACCTGCTTTACATATGAACCACTCTCTTTAATCCCCGTGAAATCGTGCAGGAAGCAGTTATTTTAACAGAGAGAAGAGAGGGGAGTCATGTGGAACGGCTGGAGGGGCCATGACAGACAATCCCTCATTACATCCTGGTCACAGCTTTAGAGTATTACCCCACTGAAAACACACACTCTCACCCCTAGGTGCAGCAGTCAGAGTGGGTGGATTGTCTCATCTCCTTTCTTCCCTTTGTGCCTCGTCTCTGGACAGATCTGGCATTGTCAGACTTATCAACATATGCACCTTTAGCTTGCTGTACAACAAAAAGTCTGCTTGGTTTAGGTCTCTCTGGGCTTTGGAAGAGTTTAAAGGGGACCCATTACAGTCATTTCACTCTTGACTGTCCTTCAGGGACTTCATTGTTGTGGTTTTCATGATTCACAGTTATCCAGTCAGGGGCAGGATACAAATGAGCTACTGAGGTTTACTCAAGGTGTGGTCCAGGGGCTAGTTATGGCCCTCAGAGTGTTTTTGTGTGGCCCCCAAGAGAATTACTAGAATGGTGGAATTTTGTATATCCAGCAAACTTTTAACTCATTCACCGCCAATGACGACTAAAGTTGACTAAAGTCGTCATTTGCATGTTTTTACTGTGCGGGCGTCGGACGAGCCCCCGCACCGCGAGAACAAACATCTCAGCTCTAAAGCCGATCTTCATCCGCATACGTCACACGTCACGTGATAAGGAAGCAGAAAATCCATGTGTTAGGAGATCGTTTTGGGCCGCTGCTGTAAAAAAAAGTGAGGCGCGAACCGGAAAAGCTTCTGCCGATCACAATTCAACAACGGATTATGAAAGAACGGATAACGCTCGAAACGCGCAGATTCTTCCTGATGTAGGAGGTGAGTCTCTGCTTTGTTTTGGTTGTTTTGGTTGTTTTGGCGTCGACATCATCCTAGCGCTCAACGTTCAGTGACTCTTAAAAAAACAGTAAAAATGGTGAGAAACGCTGGCAGCGAAGGGCTTTACCGATCAGGAAACGGCTGGCAGTGAAGGCGTTAATATTGTTATATTTTTACTAATATTATTATGGAGTTCTCCAGACATGAAAGTAAATTTCACTATGGTGTTGGGAAAGTTCGTTTTAAAAACGAACTAAGACAAAGTTCAGTTCGCATGAGCTGGCTCATTTTTTTATTTCACCATTAAAACATTTTGACCTAAGTTCACTGTTCCAAAAACAAACTAGTTCATAGTTCTATTTTTCCTATATAACAATAATATGAGGAATAACAGTTTGAATGGCTTTCATAAAAACCATGCCATACCACCTTTATTTATATAGCACTTTAAAAACACAGCCATACGGCTGACCAATGTGCTGAACAGTCGCACAATAATAGAGATAAAAAAACATAAAACAGTACTATAAAATACAGCCAACAATAAAAAAGACAAGCCGACAAAAAATAGTACCTATAAAACCAATGAAACCTTACAATGGACGATAAAATAAGAGTAGTAAAAGCCAAACTAACAGCTAACTGTTGAAAGCAAGGGTAAAATAGTGTGTCTTTAGTCTAGACTTAAAAACTGCCAAGGTGGATGCCAGTCGAACTGTGACTGGCAGTTCGTTCCACAGCTTAGGACCTGCAACAGAGAAAGCTCTTTGTCCACATGATTTGTAACACGCTTTCGGGACCTCGAGGAGCAACAGGCTGGAGGACCCAAGTGTGCAACCGGGAGTATAAATTGAAAGAAGGTCAGATAAGTACACGGGGGCAAGACCATGGAGGGATTTGAAAACAAAAAGTAGCATTTTACATTGGACCCTGAAAGTGATGGACAACCAATGAAGGGATTTGAGAACTGGTGTTATATGCTGGCGCCTGTCAGTACGTGTTAGGAATCTAGCAGCTGTGTTTTGAACGAGTTGAAGTCGGGCAAGGGTTGACTTATTGACACCCAGCAAAACTGCATTTGAGTAGTTGAGCCTAGATGTGATGAAACAGGAAGAACCAGGCTGAGGTAGCAAACAAGGATGTAATTCAAAATGCAAAATTTTTTATTATCTTTAAACTAAGTAACTTCTCAAAATCTGTGAATTTTCTAACTTGTTTGTTTAGTAAAAAACAAAGTAGATAAATAAGTAAACAAATCTAGTTCATTCTAGCTTATTCCATACTCGGAAATTTCTACTTCAGAATAAAAATGAACTGGATCACCTCCCAAAGTCTGAGAATGTTTTATAATTCAATTTCAAAGATTTTATGTAGCAGCTCCTCGTAATAACAATATTAGGTGTGGTGCAAACGTGTTAATTTAACAAGAGAAACTTTTAAAGGTGCATCTAAAATCAATGTTATGTACAGTTGTATAGTTTCCGAGGTAAAAAGAACCCACCATGATGTCTGTCCTCCATGCAGCATAGGCATACAGGAGTAGACGCCGCACCGACGGCTACTGCCGATGGTGGCCGTTTTTGCAGGTTCTACTTTTTATAAACTCTAGGGTTAACAGGATGTTTTAGCTAGGCTTTAGCTCTGTGGAGATCTTGAACTGCAAAAGAACTTGTTCATAAACCCGTTCAGAACAAACGCACTCACTTCAATGTTCGTCAGGCCAAATACGAACAAGTTCAGTTCACGTTCACACACAAAAACAAACGAATGATCTGTTTGAGGAATTTCAGTCTGGTTTTAGAGCGTATCACAGCACTGAAACTGCATTAGTGAGAGTTACAAATGATATTCTCATGGCCTCAGATGAAAATCTTGTGTCTGTTCTAGTCTTGTTAGATCTCAGTGCTGCCTTTGACACAGTTGATCACAATGTTCTTTTAGAAAGACTTGAACATGTTGTAGGGATCACAGGAACAGCACTAGGCTGGTTTAAATCCTACCTGTCTGACAGATTTCATTTTGTAAACGTACATGACAAATCGTCTTCATACTCCAGGGTTACTTGTGGAGTACCACAGGGTTCAGTGCTTGGACCACTTCTTTTTACTATATATATATATATGCGCTTCCAGTTGGTAGAATCACTAAACAGCATGGGATAAACTTCCACTATTATGCTGACGATAATCAGTTATATTTAACCCAGATGAACCCAATGAAGTTCAATCAATCAATCAATCAATCAAAGCTTTATTTATAAAGCGTCTTCCGCAACCCTGTCAGGAAGCCCAAGGCGCTGAACATGTTACAGTAGAAGGTAAATCTATTGAATAAATCAAAAATAAAAATTCAAATTACAAAATACAAATTACAAAAAAAGCTGAAACATTCTGGTACAGGACAAATGTGTAAAACAATGGATAGAGTGAACCAATGAAAACTGTGAAATAAATTCAACACAAGTTCTCATCTTCTGACCGGAACCTCAAAAAATGAAGCTGCTTAGTCATTCACCTGACCTGAACAGCATTAAATTAGTCTGAGAGAACAAAGTAAGGAACCTTGGTGTTATCGTTGACCAGAACATGTCATTCAAACCCCACATTAAAAAGGGTTTGTAGGACTTCCTTTTTCCACCTTCAGAATATTGCTTCGATTAGAAGCATCCTTTCCAGGAGTGATGCTGAAAAACTAGTTCATGCATTTATTACATCAAGACTGGATTACTGTAATTCATTACTCTCAGGAAGTCCACAGAATGTAGTTAAAAGTCTTCAGCTTGTCCAAAATGCTGCAGCTAGAGTTCTGATGAGAATTAAAAAGAGAGATCATATCTCTCATGTCTTAGCTTCCCTACATTGGCTACCTGTTAAATTCAGAATAGATTTTAAGATCCTCCTTCTCACATATAAAGCTCTTAATAATCAAGCTCCATCATAAATCAGTGATCTGATTGTTCAAGGTCAAGGTCAAGGTAACTTTATTAATACCCACAGCTACATTTGATTTGCCATGTGACACGAGAATTAGCGCCCAGGTTACACACACAGTCACAAAACACACACATAAAAAAATATATATTAACAATACATGAATAAAAATAAAATAAAATAGCCACACCAGACTCAGTTCTTATTGAATAACGTTACTGCCTCAGGAATAAAGCTCATTTTATACCTCTTGGTCCTGCACTTTGGCACAATAAATCTCCGTCCAGATGGCAGGAGAGTAAACTGGGCATGCAGTGGGTGGCCCGTGTCCCTAACAATAGCTTTGGCAATTCTCTCTACCTGCCCACTGTACAGCTGTGCCACACTTTTCACTGGTTTTCCAAGCAGACGACCCGACCACTTTACAATCCTATTTAGTGTTTCCTTTTGTTTAAGATTTGTCTGGCCAAACCATGAGGCTAAGGAAAAGGATAAAACACTTTCAATAAAAGAACAATAAAACATGGACATTGTAGTCCTGTCCACATTGAATGAGGCCAATTTTCTAAGGCAGTACATACGTTGCTGGCCTTTCTTACCCACAGCATGACAGTTTTCCTCAGAATTCAACTATAACAATAATAACAATACATTTTATTTAAAAGCGCCTTTCTAGTCACTCAAGGACACTGCACAGAATAAATACACAAATCATTCAATAAGTAAACATATGTAAACATCAACTCCCTATCAATAATTGTCCCCAAATATTTATATGATTTCACTTGCTCAATAGTTTGACCTTTGGTTATGGACAGATCATGCTGTTGTTGTGGCTTCCTTCTAAAATCGATGATCATATCTTTTGTTTTAATTACATTAAGTTGTAGATATAATTCATCACACCAAGAGATAAAATCATCAAGAACAGGTCCATGGCTGTATTCCCCTTCTCTCAGGAGACTTACTACTACCGAATCATCAGCATGTTTAATAATTGTCCTTCTCTCATGTTTGCTTCGGCACATGTTAGTGTATAAAATATACAGCAAGGGGGACAAAACACTGTCCATACAAACATTGTTACATACGTTCCTAACCGAGCACTTCGCTCTCAGACTGAAAGTTTACTGGTGGTTTCTAGAATATCTAAAAATAGGATGGGGGGCAGATCTTTTAGCTATCAGGCTCCTCTCTTGTGGAACCGGCTCCCAGCTTTAGTCTGTGAGGCAGACACCTTGTCTACTTTAAGACTAGGCTTAAAAAAATTTATTTGATAGGGCCTATGGTTAAAATCTGATGTTAGCCTAGATCTGGACAAGTGGAGGAGTAGAGGGAGGTGGAGTGGGGAATACAGTCGAGATAAAGCATGAAAGTAATGTTTTATTACCCAAGAAGGATGAGCGAATGAAGTGTAACGTTCAGCAATGGTCAATTTTAGCTACAGTTTGACCGTTCAACATCTGGTCAAAAAGGAGACACGAGACTGCATGTGTTCCCTTTAAATCGGCCTGCCTTCATCCCATCAGCTGGAGCTCAGAGTCTCTCTGCAGCTCTGAACACGTGATAACGAACTGTCAACAATGATGTTATCTCCTCAAGGTCCAGCTTCCCTTATCGTGCTACAGGACTCTTCATTCCTCCAAATAAGGAACACTCGCAGCTCGGATTAGTTGCTAAATCAAAGAATGATTTCTTAAATTAAATATGAACTTCTAAAACTTATAAGCTAGATCAGGGATTCCCCCAGGGGTGCGCGAGCTGCCGCTAGGGGGTGCGCGAGGTGAAAAGTGTAATGGCTGCGGAGCTCAGAGAAGTCTGTCAAAAGTCACCATTAGCGTAGCCAGAAACTCATTTGTGGGTGGGCCAAAGAAAATGTAAGTGGGCCAAATAAACGTAATTGAAAACAAGTATATTTTGCTTGTGTGTGTGTGTGTGTGTGTGTGTGTGTGTGTGTGTGTGTGTGTGTGTGTGTGTGTGTGTGCGTGCGTGCGTGCGTGCGTGCGTGTGTGTGTGTGTGTGTGTGTCCTCCGCACATGCCCTAGCTCAGGGGTCGGCAATCCGCGGCTCTGGAGCCGCATGCGGCTCTTCCATCCATCTGATGCGGCTCTCTGTGCTTGCAAAATAATGAATGGATACTTAAATAAAATGCTTTATATTTTACTGCATAAATTTTACATCTGTAAGCTAATTCTAAATGTAAAGATTGTCTGCGTAAACCTGAACAGTTCCAATCCGGTCTTACTGTGTGACCGGGTTGACGCGTCACGCTTGTGCGTAATCATATAGGCGCTTTCTGAGCTGAAGACGATGTGAGATTCTGGGACTCTCCTCAGACGCCACATTGGAGACAGGAACAAGCACAATTCAGCCAAAGTTTCATCATCAGGGAACATTTTCTAAGTGACAAGTCTCTCTGAGAGACAGGGTTTGGGAAACTCACGCTTCAGTCGGAGGAACCTTCCCGCATGCGCTCTGGTTCTGCGATGCGCTCCAAGCCCCTCTCCACATCTTCAGCTCGCTGTGCACCTTATGTATGCGCTGACAGTGAGCTGCGCTGAGTGGTGTCCAGCTCAGATGTTCAGAAGGAAATCATTTCTTGAGTGATTTAGCTACATCTGCGATGTGCGAAACGAATAAAATGTCAGTTCGTCTGCATGCGTCGGGGTAATTCTTTCTATTCTTTCTCCGTCAAAATAAACGGCCAAATACAGGAACTGTCTGGTCAACACAACACAAGCCCTGCTTTTAACTGTTCTGTTTTCTTGTGAAAATTGTTGCAAGGAGATATAATTTAACTTGATTAACACCAGAGCCAGGCGCACGGCACCGGTATCTCCGTCATTGTAAATGAGGGAAAAACAAAATGATCGGATCCTTTCTGACCTTCCCCACCTACAAAGTTTAATTACAACAATCAAACGTGACAGAGCCCGGATTTGTATTCTGAACAGTCTAAACATGTTTTAAAAAGAAACGTATGACAAAAGTGGCACCTGCTCAGTAAAACCACCAACAGGGTGAAACATATCAAAATATTGTCGGCAGAGACGGACTACAACTTCTGGATCCATTTTATATAAATCATTTTATTGATTATCTTCTTATGAAAGATAGCTTTGACGTACACGAGCGACCGGTACCGGCTGCTGTCACCTGTTGTGAGCAGCGCTCTGCTGTCTGAGGGTAGGCCCCGCCCACAACGCCGCGGCAGCTGCTGTGTTTTCTTTACTGTGGGAAACGGGTAATAATGGCTCTTTGATGGGAACAGGTTGCCGACCCCTGGTTTAGCGTGACGTCTGATATATATATATATATATATATATATATATATATATATATATATATATATAGCCATGCCCTGATGTGGGGCTGGGGGGTGCATCAACATGGTCGGGACATAGAATGGGGTGCGCGGCTAAATACGTTTGGGAACCACTGAGCTAGGTAATCAGTAAATAAACGTTTGTTTATTGCTACTTATAATAATTATAATATAATGAAATGCTTGCATTAATCTGTGCTCATTGATTGACGTTGGAAATGAATGTTATGTCATGATTACATTGATTGAAATATGTTTCAGCATGTTTATATGACAAGGTCATCACCAATTGCACTCACACAAGAACAAAGTAAGGTTAAGTTCAACTCATGACACATACAGTTGTGGTCAGAAGTTTACATACACTTGTAAAAAATATAATATAATGGCTCTACTGAGTGTCCCGTTATTTCTAAAACTCTGATTTTTCTCTGATAGAGTGATTGGAACAGATACTTCTTTGTCACAAAAAACATTCATGAAGTTTGGTTCTTTAATGTCTTTATTATGGGTTAACAGAGAAAAGTGATCACATTTGCTGGGTCACAAATATACATACAGCAACATGAACTAGCAATTTAGGTGACTTAGAAACGTGTCAGTGAACTGAGCTTCGTAGCATGGCCTCTTAACTTCTTGTGAGTGATTATGAGTGACTACAGCGGGTGACTTCTCTTAGGCCAGGTAAAAAGGGCTCATTGGATACAAACGCCCACAAACGCTACAATGGGAAAGTCAAAGGAGCTCAGCATGGATCTGAAAAAGCAAATTATTGACTTGAACAAGTCAGGAAAGTCACTTGGGGCCATTTCAAAGCAGCTGCAGGTCCCAAGAGCAACAGTGCAAACAATTGTTTGTAAGTTTAAGGTGCATGGCACTGTTTCATCACTGCCAAGATCAGGAAGAAAACGCAAGCTATCACCTGCTGCTGAGAGAAAATTGGTCAGGAGGGTAAAGAGTGAACCAAGAATCACCAAAAAGCAGATCTGCCAAGAATTAGAAGCTGCTGGAACACAGGTGTCATTGTCCACAGTCAAACGTGTTTTGCATCTCCATGGACTGAGAGGCTGCCGTGCAAGAAGGAAGCCCTTGCTCCAAAAGCGGCACCTTAAGGCTCGACTGAAGTTTGCTGCTGATCACATGGACAAAGGTAAGACCTTCTGGAGGAAAGTTCTGTGGTCAGACGAAACGAAAATCGAGCTTTTTGGCCACAATGCCCAGCAATATGTTTGGAGGAGAAAAGGTGAGGCCTTTAACCCCAAGAACACCATGCCTACAGTCAAGCATGGTGGTGGGAATATTATGCTGTGGGGCTGTTTTGCTGCCAATGGAACTGGTGCTTTACAGAGAGTAAATGGGATAATGAAGAAGGAGGATTACCTTCACATTCTTCAACATAACAGCATATTCAGCAGCTAGGTTGCTGACTGGAGCTGACAGAAGACAACACATTTCTCCAATTCTGAAATCTCTCCACTGGTTGCCCGTGCAGTTCAGGATAAATTTCAAAATTATGCTTCTGACTTACAAATCCTTGAACCATCAAGCTCCTCCATATCTGTGTGAACTTCTCCATTTCTACAACCCGCCGCGTGCTCTCAGGTCCGAAGATAAGCTCCTCCTAGCTGTTCCGAATGCTCGTTTAAAAAGCCGTGGAGAAAGGGCTTTCTCTGTCTGTGCACCGAAGCTGTGGAACACATTACCACTGCTAGTGAGGCAAGCACCAACAGCTAGCATTTTTAAATCACGCTTGAAAACTCACTACTTCAGCCTAGCATACCACATAATTATGAATATCACTTAGATCAACATTGTTTAAAAATGGTATTCACAATATTCAACTTCCGTACTATTGAGGTTCTTCTTAAAATGTTTTTTCTAATTTTTAATCTCCCTGTGTCTTATTGATTTTTGAGCTGTTAGTTTTGGGGATTTTTGTTGTATTTCTTTTTATCTTTGATCTGTGTTCGTCCGACATGATTGTATAACGCGGTTTAAATTCACTAACATTTTTGCTGTACAGCGCCTTGTTTGGTTGTAATGTCATGTTGAATGCGCTTTATAAATAAAATTGGATTGGATTGGATTGGATAACCTAAAATCATCAGCACGAAGGTTGGGTCTTGGGCGCAGTTGGGTGTTCCAACAGGACAATGACCCCAAACACACATCAAAAGTGGTAAAGGAATGGCTAAATCAGGCTAGAATAAGGGTTTTAGAATGGCCTTCCCAAAGTCCTGACTTAAACCCCATTGAAAACATGTGGACAGTGCTGAAGAAACAAGTCCATGTCAGAAAGCCATCAAATTTAACTGAACTTCAATTCTGTCAAGAGGAGTGGTCAAAGATTCAACCAGAAGCTTGCCAGAAGCTTGTGGATGGCTACCAAAAGCGCCTAATTGAAGTGAAAATGGCTAAGGGACATGTAACCAAATATTAGCACTGCTGTATGTATATTTGTGACCCAGCAAATGTGATCACTTTTCTCTGTTAACCCATAATAAAGACATTAAAGAACCAAACTTCATGAATGTTTTTTGTGACAAAGAAGTATCTGTTCCAATCACTCTATCAGAGAAAAATCAGAGTTTTAGAAATAACGGGACACTCAGTAGAGCCATTATATTATATTTTTTACAAGTGTATGTAAACCTCTGACCACAACTGTAGATAGCCCTTTACCCCAGATCAGAGCATCCGGATCGAGGAAGGCGTGTTTCTGAGTTGTCTTGGTAATATTCCTCAACTTATCAACCTCTGGTTGGCTACACAAATCGTAACATGAGAACATTAAAACTGGATCACTCTGGGGATTCATCAGTTCTTGAAAAAGCGTCAGACCGGCCATCTGAAGCAAAACCTCTTTGACCCTCAAAGCTTTTGGCACGTCGTCAACACCTTTTTGCACCTGCGAAGCTGATACAGCAAACAGTTCCTGCAGAACAAGCTGATATTGTTCAGACTCGAGTCACAGACGCGCGGTTCCATCCGTCTGTTGTGACCTGGAGACAACTCTAACCCCGGTCTAGTAGTGCCGCAGCTTCTTCTACGGACCTCGGTGCCTGGAAGTCCTCGGACTTCGATATTCCGGATCTATCACGAGGGTCTTCGAGTGGGTATGTAGACATGACAGATTGCGTCTGATGTGTTTTTGATAATAATCAACTTCATAGCTTAACACAAACCACATTATTTTATATCCAGAACTCAGCTCTCCTAGATATGGATGTTCTGACAACATTGCATGCACACATAGGTTCATACATCACAGTAAATGTTAGTTAACTTGTTATGTTTTAATTGCTGGCAAAATAAATTCTTACTTTTGTAAACCTGACTCTTCAATGAATCAAAACGAAGTGTGTACAATCCCTTAATAAACAAAGAATCCTAGAATCTTCTGATTAAGACCAAGCAGAGTTGATTTTCTATATTTAGATAGAGTATCACAGCTTATTGGTCATAAGCAGAGGTAATATATATATATATATATATATATATATATATATATATATATATATATATATATATATATATATATATATATATATATAATATATATGTATATAAATATATATGTATATATATATAAATATATATATATATATATATATATATATATATATATATATATATATATATATATATATATATATATATATATATATATACTGAGCTCTTAAAGCACTCAGTTTCCTAAACCCTACAGAAGGAAGCGGAAGAAATGCATTGCTGTTAGCCAATCAGAAGTCAGATGTTTACATAGCACGAATGAAGCATGAGTAATTTTAAATATATTTTTAAACATTTTCTACATGCTTTTTTATATTTTTACATTTTTTGCTTTTGTGAAGCGCCTCGTGATTTTTATTTTGAGAGGCGCTATAGAAATGATATTTTCTTCTTCTTCTAAGAATACTAATTCTGCAGGTGGTTCAGAACGCCTGTGCTCGGCTTCTGACCAAGTCCTCCAAACACACCCACATCACTCCGCTTCTCCTCCAGCTTCACTGGCTGCCAGTCAACTCCAGGGTTCATTTCTAGATCCTGGTTCTGGTCTATAGGGCCTTACATGGACAAGCACCATCATACATTGGTGATCTTCTCAGTCCCTACACCCCCAGCAGGTCCCTGAGGTCCAGTGATCAAAGCCTACTGGTTGTGCATCACCAGGTTAAAGGTCAAAGGTGACAGATCATTTGCTGCTGTGGCCCCCAGACTCTGGAACTCTCTCCCCCTGAGCCTGAGATCAGTGGACTCAGTGGTCTCCTTTAAAAAGCAGCTGAAGACTCACTTGTTCAAGCTGGCTTTTGTATGACCTTCTTCACCTCTCTCTCTTTATTCTGCTCTCCCCACCTATTCCACCTTCCTCAGGACCCACTGAGTTCCCTCTTTCCTGTTCACTCTCTCTCTTTCTTAATATTTTTAATCACAATTGTCTATTTTTTTCTCATTTGAGATATATTTTTAACCATTTTCTAAATTCTTTTTTATATTTTTTGCTTTTGTGAAGCGCCTCGTGATTTTTATCTTGAGAGGCACTATAGAAATGATACTTTCTTCTTCTTCTTCTTCTTCTAAGAATACTTATTCTGCCATAAAACACATTAAAGATGATGACTAATTAGAATTAGAAAATAAGAGAACAAAAGATTTCAGTGAAAGCAGCTTTAAATAAAGCTGTTTTTTTTAAAGGCGTTCAGACTGGAAAGATAAAGGAAGTTCATTCTAAAGTCAGGGGGGCAACAGCCTGGAAGGAGAGATCACCTTCTTTCACCGAGTTTTGTGAAGCTGAGAGCCACTTCATGGGTACTGAGCCACATGAAGGGCTAGCAGGTTGATTCAACAGTGACCTTTGAACTAGAATAGATCAGAGTTAAATTGAATTGCATAATTAAAATATTTTAAAGTGTTTTTGTTTTTTGTTAAGAAATTGTAGTTTTAATTCTATATTAATGCATTTGTGATTATGGCAGCAGAATTGTTTTTAAGACTTGTGCCATTTGGAGAAAAGACCTCTGGGCACCTCATGGTTCCTGGGGGCATCATGGTGCCCGCGTGTTGGTGACCCCTGGTTTAGACACCTCTGACCTTGAGAGCGGTCATGTCAAGCACAACTATAGGTGAACATGTGATACAGCCAACTGTCATTATTTATAGAGCATAAGGTCTCTTGTAATTCAAGATAACAATTTCCACAGACAAAAATATGGTCCACTTTCTTTTGACAACATGCATGCAGGTTGGGACTTTGTGACCTGACTGTGCTTGTCAAGGAAATTTCCCTTCCAAAAGCTAGAACCAACTACACAAACAAGACTGAGTCGAAGCTGAAGCAGAATGCTGGGTTTTGAAGACATTTTGTGCGAAAACGCTGATTTTACATGTAGACTGTGAACAATTAAATATGGGGGGGGTTCGGTTGTGAGCCTTAAGAAAAGATTAAACTCTCGTTATACATATTTTGAGGTTGGCCTTGAAATTGGACCGAGTTTAATCTGATGTAAAGGTTCACACTCCGGTCCGAAGGACAGAGGAAAGCCAGCGGTGGATTTGGTGATTTTTCACTAAAAGTTAAAATGGGTAAGAGTGAAACCTACCTGACTCCAAACAAGCATCCATGTGGTTTTTCTTCTTCTGCTCTTTGTTGTCCATTGTGTCTTTGGTGCCACCTTTTGAAAGAGAGTTTTATTACCATGCATGTAGTAAACAGTAGAACCAGGAACCTGTGCATCACAGCGCACATGGAGAACCATAAATTACATAAAAGTGATCATGTTTTAATCTTTCTGACATATGATGATCATAAAAAAATGAGATATTTAGTCTGGTGTGTTTCATTGGTTGCGATCAATCACTCAATAAACAAACGTCCTTATTTATACCGACATGTGAGGCTGAATTCGTGGTCATTATGAGCCTCAGATTGAATCAGAGGAGCAGAGACGAAGAGCTCTCTTAAGGTGCCCTCTTAAATCAGAGGATTAGGAGATGTTTGGCAGGACATCACAGAACAAACCAGAAAAACACCCAGACTCATCTTTTAAATTCAAGTGAATCCATTAATTTCCTTTTTCATTAGGAGATGCAGTTTAAAGGAGAGCCAGTTTGCTGCAATAAAGACAAAAATAGTGGATTTTCCAGCAAACACTGGCACCACAGCGAGGAGGGGAAACAGCTACCATGGTCCATAATTACATATTTAAATGTGTTTTAGCCCTGCAGCCTTGCTCTAAAGAAGCTGCTGTTCTGTGTCTATAATTCATTTCACTACAGCGTAAACCAGATGGGCCTAGTGTGTGTTTTCAAGCACATCAGGCCACTGTTTTACCCAACAGGAGGTTGGTATTTTGGTTTTAATTGAGCATATATGAAAGTTTGTTTTGTTTGTTTAATTGTTTTGGTTTGATTGTTGTTAAAGCAGCAATCAAGAGTTTTTCTACCTTCAGGAATTATGTAGGATTTTTTAGAAATCCTTTAAAGTCACACAGAGCAGTTTCCTGTTCGTCCGCCCTACTGGTTGAAAATGGAATTACAACTGTCGTAGCTAGCTCTAACACCGAGCTAACACCAGCTCAGTGGCCTAGTGGTACTGAGACTGGGAGAAGAAGGTTCGATTCCTGGTCGGGTCATACCAAAGACTTTAACTAAATGGGACCCAATGCCTCCCTGCTTGACACTCAGCATTAAAGGGTTGGATTGGGGGTTAAACCACCAGCTCACCGCTCCCCCAGGGGATGGGTCAAATGCGGAGAACAAATGTTGCACACACATCAGTGTGTTACAACTGTAGGGACTTTAATACTAACATGATCCAAGTCTTACTAAATAAACCACGAAGTAAAAAGATCCACACTGTTGGACAAAAATGTTATTACTTACAAGTCCAGTAGCAACAAAGCCAGGTCATCATCAGTCCATGATTTTATAGCCTCCTTTAGCTCCCTCAAGCTGGCATAGACCGCGCTGATGTTCACCCTGGTTTTAGCTCTTTGCTCCACCTCCAAAAACTCTCTTACTTTGACTTCCAGGCTCCGCCGTGATGCCAACAGAAAAGCAAACTCCTCATTTTCCTCTTCTTGTGCTTTTTATTGATGATCAGCAATCTGAAAACGCTAACTGCACAGAAAATAGCTCACAGCCGTAATGCAGGTATGAGCGCGCCCCCAGAACACCTACATTCTCCACAAAGCTTTTAATTGCAGTATCTGGTCAGCAGATGGCTGCAGAGTGGTGTCAAATATCAAACTGGTCACGTTTTTATCTCAATAATCACAGAGATCAATGTTAACGCATGTTAACGCTTTAGCTTAACCCTCCCACTGTCTTTATGGGTGACCCCGCGAGGAAAGCTGACCATTGAGCAGGGTTGATATGGCATCAGATGGGTGCCAAAACCCGTGCACACAGAATACGCGTGCACGGGTCCACATTGCACGTGCGAACGGGACTCGCGCGTGGAAGTTAGAACCTCTCGAGTGAAAATATACATGGCGAGAGGTAATTTGTACACACTGAGAGGGACCAAACTGTGCCTGTGAGCGCACAAGGATGTGCCCAAGTGACAAACTTGCATGCATGCATTGGCCAACGAGCACTCGGCAGAGGAAAACATGCGCGCGGCAGCCTCACTGCGGCCGCGGCAGCCTTTCTGTGCGCTCGGTTTCTGATTCTGCTCGCTTGGCTGTAGGGAGTTTTGACACTCTGGAGGAGTGGCCTGTGGCTGACCTTTTCTGTCCTCTGATTGGTAAGTTTTTTTTCTGCTCCTTACCTTCTACCTCATTGGCTCTCAGAGCACAATGGGGGTATCTGAAGAACAAATCTGATTCAGATTTTAGCAAGTGCTGTCACAGCTCATCTGGTATAGTCAATTACTTTCACTTGGAGGATCCGGGTTCGAATTCAGGCAAGGACAACATATTTCATATAAGGTTATATTTTTTTATTATTCCAGTGATATCTTTTACGGTTATGACTGCGCTCACAGACACAGTTTTCTCCCTCTCAGTGTACAAATGACCTCTCGCCATGAATATTTTCACTCGAGAGGTTCTAAATTCCACGCGCGAGTCCCATTCGCACGCGCGATGTGGACCCGTGCGCGCGCAATACGCGTGCACTGGTTTTGGCACCCATCTGACGCCATACATTGATGGTTTATCCCTTGAGGTCCACGTGGCAGAGGTGAGGTGGTGCTCACTCCTCACCCCTGCCACGTGGACCCAAGGGATAAACCATCAACCCTGCTCAATGGTCAACTTTCCTTGCGGGGTCACCCATTAGGACAGTGGGAGGGTTATAAAGCTATTTAGTGTTACTTTAAGAATGATGAGTTTAGTTTTATGTGTTTGTTTTATTCCCATGACTGTATTATTTGCTATTTTGCAGAGCCTGAAATCTGAAACGCCTCATTGTGTTAAACTTAAATCCACAAGATCCAATAACAAAAGATGAATATTTAAATTGAACTCAAAGCAATTGAGGATAACAATGTTGCTTTAACAGGTCTATTAAAGCAGTGTTTTCACAGATCCACAAACCTGAACAGCTTCTCATTTACAAAGATTGTTTTAATCTTCATTGTGTTTCAGGGGTGTGTTCTGAAACACACACAACATACTTTTAAAGGCATAAAACTAATAAAATCAGTGATTACTCATTAAAAGTGAGTTTTATTTGTAACGTCCAGAAATGGTCAGTTTTCACCTACATATTGACCTTTTCGGTGACCGGTCATCTACAAACACGAATTTGCCTCTCTGCTTCTCTTAATCTTCCAAGCTGCAGAAAAGATTCGCCACTGCGTGTTTACACTCTGATTGTCAACATCATGTTCCTCCCTCAAGGTTCCTCTCTGCCAAGCTGCGGCCTTATCTATCCGCTTGCTTCACAGGACAAAAGATGAACTTTTACTAATCATAAGTTAAATAATCATTAAATAATAATATGGTTGAATGGATAAATGTTATATGAATAATAATATTGATGTTTGATTAATCTGTGCCTAATTCAATGAAATTGAAATGAATTTTAATACAATGACACATTTTGATGTTATGATCAGTAATGTTTGTTTTAACACGTGAATCATTATCTACACTAAGATACAATGTTCATTAGAGATAAATTAAAGTTAAAGTAACGTCACTGCTAGCGATGGGTACCGAATTCGGTACTTTTTAAGGTACCGACCGAATTCCATAGCACCGACTGAGCACCGATTCACGTCATTTGAAGCGGTGCCTCGTTTCGGTACCCGTCCTTCATAACGAGAACTTGCCTAGACAGCTGCACATGCGCAAGAGCGTTATGTCGTCGCTCGCTGCGAGCCAGTTGTAAACAGAGTAGCATGGTAGAAAGAACACACGCTAAAGCTTGGGTCCACTTCACTAAATGTGATGGGTAACTGGGTGATGATGAAACCAGCGACAACGATCTAAGTGAGACATCCTCATCTTAATCTGCTCCGGTAGGTAAATAAAATGTGTAAGATAACGTTAGCTTGATATGTTAGCTTCCGTTCCACTAATGGTGCGTTCGCTTTCTCCTCGGAACTCCGATTTTCCGACTAGAAGAACATGAACGCGCTCTAAAGTTTGGCTTCATTTTACTAAACGCGACGGGTGATTGGGTGAAGATGAAACCAGCGACAACGATCTAGGTGTGAGGCATCATCGTTTTAATCTGCTCCAGCAGCTAAATAAACTGTTTAAGATAACGTTAGCTTGATGAATTAGCTTCCATTGCCACCATTGTTATCAGCTAATGGTGCGTTCGCTTTCTCCTCGGAAATTCTAACTTCGCAGTAGGAAAAATCAATGAAAAAGGACGGCAAAAGGAATGAAGATACACAGTAAATTTAGTTCACAGTAAAGATGTTTGCTTCAGTTTAATTATCAGCTTATAAAACTACAAGGACGATGTTAAAATACAAACAGTTGTATGTTATTTATCGTGATATTTATCAAATATGGTTATGAATTGAGAAAAATATATATTTAATTATAAAAGAGAATTAAAATAATAAACACTCAAAAGTAACATTGGTACCGTTAAGTACAGGTATTGATTCCTAGGTACCGGGAATTAGTACCGAATCGATTCAAATGCCAAAGGTACCCATCCCTAGTCACTGCACATAGATATTTTCTTACCCACAAATCAGAGCATCCTGTATCTGAGAAGGCGTGATGTTTTGAGGGTTGTTTGCTAACACCTCTTAACATGGCATGTCCCGATTGGCCAAGTAAATCATAATATGAGAATATTAAAACGGGATCACTTGAGGAGTGATTCAGCATTCTGTTAGTTTGAGCAGAACTCGGGACTGGCCACCGGGGGGAAAACTCTCTAGCCACCGCCTCTCTTGACAAGCTTTCGACAAGCTAAAAGCTGCCTACAACGGACACAGCAAAACGTTCCTTCAGCTGTTCGGAAACAGCTGCTCTAGACGCAAACTAGTTCCAACCTGTGTGCCTGGCGACATCTCTGGACTGGAGCATCGGTGCTGTGGTTAATCTACTGAACCTTGGTGCCCAGAGGTCATCCAACCTTCCTGACCTCCGGATCCGCGAAGAGGGTCTCCAAAGAAAGGGTGAGGTAGACACACAGATTGCGTCTGATGCCATTTTGATAAGAACCAACTTCATAGTTTAATGCAAACTAAATTATTTTCACACCCAGAACTCAGTTCTTCTAGATACAAGGTTCTGATGAACACACGCCATTCAGTCACCACACATCACATCCCATCCCACTTAGGTTCATCCATCACAGTAGCCTTGGTTAACTTGTCATGTTTTAATTTGTTTAGAAAATACATTTCTTACCCTTTATAAACCTGATTGTCTGAATTGAGATGAAGTCTGTTTGATCCCTGAAAAAGCAAAGAATCCTAGAATCTTCTGATTAAACACTCAAAGACCAATAAGGTTGATATCCTATATTTATATAGATTATTATAGCTTATTGGTCATAAGTAAAGGTAATATATTAAGCTTAAAAGCAACAACATTTAACCCTACATATTCATCTTTAGCCAAAGCAGTGCTCTTTCAAGTTAAAGCGCGGCATTATTATGAAGATTAACTCGTCGATGTTCATCTGATTTCATAGAAATTTAAGAAGCACATTGGTGCAAATGAAAATTTGATTCACTTTGTGATCATCCATGTTTGATAAAACATCATTTGGAACAGCTGAGATAAATAAGTGATCGGTCTCGGCACACTTCATCAGGACAATAAGCTGTTAGCTAAAATTCACACTGATCAAAGAAAAACCAGCAGAAGCACATAGAAAATCTATTAAGACTTTAATTTTTTAATGCTTTTAAATACATGTTTTGAACAGAAACTGAATCTCTTTAATGAATAAGTTACATAATAAATTAAAGCAAACAATTTTCTTTTGTCTTCTCAAAAACAAAAAGTCAAATATAGCAGCAAGTGGCAAACTGAATCACAGTTACCTAAAACCCCTTCAGTGTTTTCACACTCCGGTTAAATAACAGCTTTAAACCGGCTCTAGGGTGTTACGGAAAACTGCTCCAGTGTTTGGAAATTAAATAAGAAACGAGGAAAACATAAGTGTCAGCCCTAAAGCAGTGCAAGTAACAGGAGGTAGCATCTTACTCTCCCGCCTATCAATTTTACTGTTTAAAACTTTTTTTTTTTTTTTTGCTGCAGCAGGGAACGCTTATTGACCGTTATGATTATCATAGCGATCCATCCACATTTAGCTGCATTTTTCTGTGTTGTCGTGAAATCTGTACAAGAGCCGCTTCATCATAAAGCTGCAGCTGTGTGCTGAAGCTTTGCTGCTGTACAGGTGATCAAAGTGCTTGTCACACTCAGTGCGGTACGGATGTGGCCCAGTTTCCGTACGGCTCCTGCAGAGTTAAAACATCAGTGAGACCAATCAGAGGATTCACACCGGCTGCAGCACGGATCCGGATGCGGAGCTCCGGAACGTGTCTGCATGGAGTCTGTTTTTACGGGACGCCACACACGGATTGTCATGAACCTAAAGAAATGAGCCGGACAGGAAGTGAGACGTGGAACAGCAAGTTGTATTCGGTATTTTTGAAAATGAAACCATTCTTTTTGCTGGCTTTAGTTTTATTATTAATGATCGTAATTTAAGTTCACAGGTGGGCTGGGCGATATGGCAAAATCAAAATTACGGCATATTGAGGAGTTCACCTCGATAACAATAAATGGATAATAACTACATGTGTGCGCAAAAACAAAAGTTGTCCACTAGATGGGGCTGTGGCATGGAATACGTTGGGTCACGTTGTCATGTGACTGGAGGTGGTACAGCTTCTTAAAGGGACATGGACATCGCCAACCCACACACATCTTTCCCTTTTTTATTACATAATTTTTTGGCGTGGGCAAAATGGTATTGGTTAGAGTCAGAAGTTTCCATAACAATACATTTTTGATGTATTGCCCAGCCCTAGTTCACATTATTATTACAGCTGTATTTTTAAACATGTGGGAGCAGATAACTGGAGACGCATGAACCTTGGTCGGTGTGAATGGCAGTTTGTCCGGAGTCCGAACATCGGAATCCGGACCACCTTCATACCAAATAAAGAGCCTAAGTCACGCCCATCTACTTCCACGCCATGGGTCCCGGGAAGAATGAAAAAACGAACGCAAGTCAACTGGGCTAAAAAGCTATTTTCTATTTCCGCTTGCTTTGTGTCATGGATTTCACACATGAAGTCCGTGAATTTTAAAGACACATTTTGATACCAAGAACGTGCTTATTTTCGAACGGGGGAAACACTTTTTTAGGTTTTGTGTGAAAATAAGTCCAGGAGTACAAATGCGCTTCACGAAAGTGAAGTCATCGAACCAGACGTGGAGAAAACGGAGGGAAAAGGGCTGCAAGTTCAACAAACTTCCCACAGGAGGAAAGAACCACCATTAATCTGGCCATTTTGTAAGTAACAGCTTCGTTACAGATGGGGCCAAACAAATTTTTGGGGTGGCACACCTCTGCCACACACTGCATTTAGTTTAGCCTGTGGCAATGTACTGCGTTGCTCCTTTATTCATTTTTATTTATAAAAAAAGCAGTACGTATCCAAAACATTTTACTTGAATTTTACGAACACAAACATTTCAGAAAAGTACATTTCAGTTATTTAAAATGTTATTCCAATTTTAATTTACAAATTTATTTTTTCAGGTTAACTCACCTGTTGTTGTGTTCACAAAAACTATGGAGATAAAAACTTTTTTAAAATGTAAGCAGCGGAAAACATATGTATTTGTGTTTTATTCTAATTATTTCTTTACCTATTAATTGTATTATTTTTATTTTGTTTTACAATTATATCTTGAATAAACACGATCAATATATGTTTTGACTGAACATTAATATGATTTATTAAGTATGACTTTTCCTGGGGGGGCCAGCACTTTTCTAGGGGTGGTCATGGCCACCCCTGGCCACCCCTTGGGGGCGCTCTTACCTGCATATTGGTCTTTTGTATTCTGAAGTGTGCAGCGGTGGTTCAGTAGTGTCTGGTAACACGTTTAAGGATTTACACGAATAGAGCAGGTGTGGCCTCAGCGTTGGTTGTGAATTGTGCTGAAACGGGCTTTGGTGACAGCAGGGTGAGCCTAGCACGAGGCCAGCGCTGTCGGAGGGGGTTAATCAGGGAGCAAATTGACCACCTGTTTCTTTTGTTGTTTTTCAGAGTAATATGGCAACTCTCATGCGGCTGATTGGTGCATTTGACTGTGAAGTAATTTTGCTTGTGGATGCGTGATTGATCTCTTGGAGAATCACAACATCAGGAATGGTTGTTCTGGTGATTATATTTGGTAACAGCAGCAGAGTTTTTCACCTGCTGGCAGAGAAAAGATAATAAATGTCTGGTATGAGGTCTGGATCAGCCATCCTACTCAGAATTTGGCTTATTTGACTGCATTTGGCATTAATGACATGGGACTTGAGGGTGCAGTTATGCATCTACGGGTATAACACACACACACACACACACACCTGTTGTTTGTGGCTTCTGCCAGGTTTTTTCCTGACCGCATGCCCACTGTGCGTCTGGCACCGGGGTAAAGGTCTGGAGCCACACACAAGCTGTGAGTTCTGTCTGGTTTTTAAACACTCTGAATGGCTCCGACTCACGGAGGTTCATTAGAACTGTTATCCCTCCCCGCCCAATCGGGGATGTTAACCAAACACAACAACAGCTTTTCTTTAATTGATTGATGATGTGCTTTTGAAAAGCAGCATCTTAATAGAAGGCCACAAAGGTATGTTTTTGTTCTTATTAAGGGTTTATCCACCAAAAAGGATCCGGTCCTAGACCGGCCCAGTATTATAGTTGGTTCTTACCAGGCTCTTCAAAAAAAAGAAAGACTTGGTTTTCCACAAATCTCTTTACACCGCTTAAAACATCACTTTCAGGTAATGTTTGATATTCATTCACGTTTACTCTGGGTTTCTGTAGAGCAGGGGTGCCCAATCCTGGTCCCTCCAGAACCAGGATTGGGCACCCCTGCGGTTTTTCTGTTCCAACGCACTTGATTAACTGGTTGAATCACCTGTGCAGCATCTCATCAGGCTCTGCAGAAGCCTATTAATTACCTGCTGATTGAAATCAGGTGTGTTGAAGCCGAATTAAAAGTAAAACATGCTGGATACCGGCCCTCGAGGACCAGGGTTGGGCACCCCTGCTGTAGAGGATCACCGTGAAGGCACAAATGCCTGATGGTGATATGAAAACAACTGAACCCATATGTGAATAGTCATTTAAAGGCCCTGTATCGTGCTATTTTCCACTTCCAGAGCAATGATGGGCACAATGTATAATACAATATTGTTGGCACGATTGAGATGTCATTTTTTGAGCCATTACTTCAACTTGGAAATAAAGACATTCGGATTCAATCACAGAGATGGAAACTGTGGCATCAACAAATCATCTCCATGCCGTGTTTGTCTTCAAATCAGCGACTAAACCAGATGATTTTAATCATCGAACCTGGTTCAGTCACTGAGCAGAACAAAATCAGGGCATGGAGTTGACTTGTTGATGCCGCCATTGCCATCTCTGTTCGATCAAACGCTGCCACGCCCCATGTGAATTCCACAATAGTGCACAGCTGCAGATCCGTAGACCGGGCATTCGTGCAGCACTTTAGGACAAACTAGCAGAGGCCCAAAAAGAAAAACACCATTTGAAGTTGTGAAAAACAAAAGACGTTTGAAGCTAGAAAACTGCGACTGATGGTTAGCGCTCTCTCGTTTACTGTAGTAATGATAGCTGACGGAAGGGGTGAGAGATCTGTGGCTGTTTGTGTTTAAAAGCTAGCTCGTTTAGCAGATTTGCCACTAAGGCTTTAAACGCGCTATTGGAGAGCAGAGACGGGACGCAGCGGTGACAGAACCCCACAGGAAAAGCAGCACGCCCTCCGTTGTCCAGGCGGGGAATGTCATTGCAACACTCCCCAGGCAACGGAGAAGTCTGAAAGGAAAACGTCTCCATCAGCGCGTGTGCGCAGCTCGGCACCGGCGTTGATGAAAAAATGTATAAACTAAAGGATTCAGGGGTTAGGAGTGTAATCGGAGGGTTGCAGATTCAAACCCGTTCAGGTTTGTGGTTGGAGGACCGTTTTGTTTTGTTGCTTTTAGTAATGAAACAGATAAGTGGTGCAAAGCTAGCTCTGGTTTAGCACTGGAACCTGATTGGTGGAAGAAAACACTTTTGTCCCATTAAGGGTAAGTCTAACGGGACGGCTGTAAAGAAACCTGCCCTCGACGTCGCGTGGAGCCGGGGACTCCGACAGCCTGTTGAAGATGGAAGCTGTGCCCTAAAAGAATGTAAACGTCTTGCTACGGTCATAACTATCAGTAAAACAGCTACTACACATAAAAAAACAAACGCACGTGCCTTCACCACTGTTCTATCAACAGATCCAGCACTCGATTCACATTCAGATCAGAATCCAGACTGAAATCCGTCTCAACAAAGGGAGCTTTAGGCGGGGTGAGGGGGTAGATGCCAGACGTTAGGGTTTCGAGCCAGTCGGCGGCGTCAAACAGCGTGGGAGCCCGTCGTTTTCGTGACTTTCTCGTGGACGGAGGAGGGGAGATACAGATTGGAGGAGGAGGAGGAGGAGCGGGGACAACCTGGCTTGGGTTGATTACAGCTGGAGATGGAGGAAGCTCCAGCAAGAGAGAAGAGCAGAGAGGCGAGGGCAGGAAGTTGTCATCGTGCTGCTGAAGAGACGGTTGCGTTTGAGGGGAAGGAGGCTTGGGGGCAGAGTGGGCAGGGGATTTATGATCAGAGACATTAAGAGAGCCTGGAAGAAGTGTAGTAAAAAAAGATTAGACAGTGGAAGAAATACACGTGCTGTTAAAGATAAATCCCCGATGCATTGTGCGAGACTCACCTTCAGAAGTTATGGGCTCATTGAGGATGTCATCAATGGACTGTCGAGGGTCCATCTGTTGCCAAGGGAGACAAAGGGCTCCTCACATTATTGCGCAAGAGAACTTCTTGTTTATTTCCCGCCGGCTGCAGACTCACCTGTGCCTTCTGGATAGCCTCCTGAAGTTCTTCCTCCAAGCTCCGAATGCCAGGTGAGGTCTGGACAGGACTCGCCGTAATCTGCAGTGGCAGCTCAAAGTCACGGCCAATCACATCACACGGCTGGCAGCAAACCGCATGATTAGAAAGCACAGGGAAATTAGTTGACAGCCGGCAATGGAAGCATGTTCCCAAGAGCAGTAGAGACGCTCCGCAGCAAAAGGCTGTTCAGTGTGTCTCGGAAAATGAAACAGGAAATGGTGTTGGAGACTGATGTATGTTTTAGTGTGATTACCTGAGTAAACAGCACCTCTGTTTGTGCATTTGCTTCCGTCTTCCCCCTAGGGCATCCTAGATCCTGTTGCAGGAACGGATGAATGGACCCCTCACCAGACTGGTGGATTGAAGGCGTGAGATCATCAGTCACTCGGACACAGGAATAGTTTTTCCAAACATTTAAAGGTCAAAGACTGGTCTGTCCTCACCTGATTGCTAATGTACATAGAGGAGGGCCTGCTCCTCCTCCGTCCCCTCATCTGTAGCCCCATGCTTAGTTCCTGCTGCTGCAGCTGTTCGTTTTCCACTTTCCAGAGAGTCCCACACTGCAGGGGTGAGGAGGACGACATGGGTAAACTGGGACTCGGCGTTCCTGAGGCGGTGCTGGCGGGAGCCATGAAGACAGTGCCGGTGAGATGGCACTGTTCACCTGCCAAACTGACTGATGCAGCATTTGTGAACGCATTCGGGACGACGTTCAAAGCGCCGTTTGGATCTCTGTTTGGGTCACTGAGAATCCCATTAGGAATTCCTCCATCATGGACGTACAGCTGTTGGTTCGGGCTGCCGCAGGGCGAGTCCTGACCGGAGCTGGAGCTTGAGCCGGGGCTCTGATTTGGTTGCAGCAGCGAGCAGGAAGGGTCGGAAATGGGAGCAGGGGCGGGACAAGCGTGCGGAAGCTGGAAGGGACGAAGCCGCTGCAACAACGCAGGCTTGGTGCCGGAGACAGGGAGGCCGCGCTTACGCAGCTGCTGCCGCAACTCCGACACCTGAGGGAGCAGAAGGAAGTCACAGTTTCATCAGTTTCTATCTGCATCATCTACAAAATCTGTGAGCGGATACGTTTTTCTTACCGTTAAGTCAACCAGATTGGCTGGAAGAAGCTCAGGTTTGGGCGCAGGGCTCATGTCCGCGGCGGGGGGGAGACTGGGTGGCGCGGCTCGAGAAGACTTCACCAGATCATTGTGATCTCCGCTGAAGAAATGACAGAATTGTTAACCCCAGACCAAGCGCTTGTGGATAACGTGAAGATGTGATTAAGTCAGATCACAGCGACTCAGCTGACGTTTCATGCAGTTTGCATACTTGGACACGGCTGGAAGCGGCGGCTGAGGTGGTAGTTGCTGCTGCTGTTGGCTCTGCATGATTTGAAACTGGAGAAACACCTGCTGCTGTGTCAGGAGATGGGAATAGGCCGGGTCTAAAGGCTGGGTGGGGGTGGGGCTCTGCTGTTTGGCTCCTCCCACTTGAAACAAAAAAAAACAGTGTCCAGTTAAACGCTCACCTGCAAGGGCAACCCGCTGACTTGTTTAAGTCAGTTACTTTCAAACAAAAGCAGAAAATGTGAGTGTTTTACCAGCACCTCCGTTTCCAGACGCTCCCCTCTGGTCCGGAGGAATGTACTGATGATATTTGAGCTTTCTCATTTTGGGTTTAATGTCCCGTGGTTTCCGCGAGTGGGCGAGGTGGTTAAAGTTTAAGGGCGGGGGCAGAGACGAGGAGCAGGCGGGGCTGGGAGGCCGAGCTGTCTGCAAACACACAGCATGCTCACACTGTAACCACGACGCGGTCCTTCCGGTGCACGTAGAGAACAGCATGTGGAGCATCAACGGAAACGTCAAGTCATTTTACAATGTTTGGCCTGTTTGCCCTGTGTTTAAAGAGCAAGTCACCCCCTACAATAAACTTACTTCACTCTCACTTCATGTTTGAAAAATGCAACAAATGCTGTTGCTTGGCAGACCGAGAGGGCGGAGCCGCTAACAAATACACACACACACACAGGCTCACAATGGCATTATGACATCAGAATATACCAGATGACATCATAGCATACCTCCTAGCCAATAGCGGTGGCAGATTTAAATTCAAATACAGTGCAGAATTTTTCCCTGACGACGGCGCAACACTGACAGTTTTAGGCAGAATATTTGAATTTTAACCAAGATGCACTGAACTGCCAAATTATTGACAACACGTGTCTGTAGCATGATTAGACACTCCTTTATATAGTTCATCAGCAAAAAAAATGTGATTTGGGGGTGACTTGCTCTTTAAGGTTCAATTCTTTCAAAAAATACATGTAAATGCCTCTCAAATCTCCTGATGACGGTGGCGCTGGTTCTGACCCCCCCCCCCCCCCCCCCCCCCACGCGGCTTGTGTGGGAATGTGTTAACCTGCATGGCAAACGCCAAGCCCTCCCACAAGTACAAATGGACAGTAATGAATGCAGAGCAGCTTGCAGCAGTGTTGTGTTGATATTTTTTAAATAAAAACACAGGTGTGGCCGTCCTGTTAGGTTAAAGACCTCCGTAAGGCTCTGGAGCTGTACACCAGCTGTTAGCCTGATCCAAGCAGGAGCACACAGTCTTACTTTCATTACAATATCGCTTCTGTGGATGAAAATCTCCAGAAAATGCATTTCCTTAAATGCTGCACACCGTTTGATCTTCATGGTTTATCAAATAAAACATCCTACACATAAAGGGAATGTCGGTGAAAGGCTGCGTTAGCCTCTCGTTACCTTTGGCAGTAAGGGCGTTGCCTGAGAAGTCAGATACATCCCATTTGGTCTTCCAGTTGTTGCCATGGAGTTAGATTCACCCCTCGTTACACTCGGAGGTTGTCTGATGCCCACGGTTGCCGGGAGCAACGTCAAACCAGACTAAAAGCAGAAAATCAGAAAATCAGCTCTATGACACAAAGATCGGATCATGAACTCACTCCTCAGTTAATAATATTCTATTCACCATATTAGTTTAAAATAAGATGTTTGGGCACTTTAATCACCTGAGCGTGGCTTGGACTCTGACTGAGGGTCAGTCCCGCAGCTGAGCAGTCACTTAATGATTGGTCAACTGGGAGTCCAGCTGGTAAAGGGGAGATTGTCGGGGATTGGTGAGAGCTATGGTGCTCAGAGACGGGGGAGGAGGAGATGTCATCTTCGAAGACATCGGTGGGGAAAGAGGCAGGACCTGAGGAAATGATGGTGAAAGGAGGCAAGAGCAAAAGGTAAGCAAAGGAGTCGGGATCCAAAAACTTTAAGAAAGGGAGATTCTGTCAGCTGGATGATGCGAAAGCCTCGAGTCAACATCACTGCTTCATAAACTCATTTAAAGGGGTTTTAAAATGTTGTTTCAGTTGACATTTTCTCTTTGTAACAATTCCAGTTGGTGTTGTGTCTTTATACCAATAAAAGGCCTGATTAGTCACCTTTACTATAAAGGTAAAACAGCTAAACGTGTGGATAGTGCACTGAAAGTGTGCAAAAATGGCCCGTCGAGCTTCAAACTCACTCTCAAAAAGGTCTTGGATAAAAACTTGGCACTAAAGCTGGGGTACGCAGTTTTAAAAATGTTAAACAAGCTTTAGAAAATGCTTAAATGTAACTTTCTGATCCTGTTCTATGATATTAAGCAGGAAATCGTTCGTGATTCACATTCCCCTAAGCCCCTCCCCTTGTCTCTGTTGAACCTGTCACACGAGCAGAGCGTTGACCAATAAAGTTGTGTGTCCACAAGAGGGAGAAGTCAATCGTTCCCAATCGTTACAAGCGGGACCAGACCGCTGTGACCGGGAGCCCTGGCCTTCCAGATCAGGTCATTCTCCACGGGCGGAGATCAGCGGGACATTAGCTACATGCTAACGCAGTAAAACAACTCCTCGCTCTACTGCGTTTTTCTTGCTAAAAACGCCTGGAAAAACTCTTGTTAGCTTCAGGTTACCATGTAGCTAATGCTCTGCAGATCACCAACCGTGGAGTGGTGTCGACCCAAGCTGGGCAAGCGGCCCACCAGGACAGTGCCAGAATGCCAGATAGGCCAGTCCACCCCTGCTTTCAGCTCTTTCCAGGAGGGGAGCAGAAGCTATAGCCGTTCCAGATCCCCTCCTCCTCCCCTTGATGACGTTACCCTCCAGACAGCAGGTTTCACTCGAGGATGATGCGCGTACTATTTTCTAAAGAGTTTTCATTCAGGTGGTTCTTCTGTTGTCCATTGTCCAGGGGCGTGTCCAGGGAGTGGCCTGGGGTAGCACATGCCACCCTTGGAATCTGATTGGCCACCCCAGGTGCCACCACACTAATCAACCTTTAAATAGGCTTTTCAATTTCCACTAAAGGCTTGGGGGTAAAACAAAAAAGCATAACCATTGGTGCCACCCATGCACAAAGTTGTGCCTGAACTGGGCCACCCCATTTTAAAAGATCTGGACACGCCACTGCCATTGTCCTCTTTTTTTAAAACACTAACTGCACAAAATGGTCAGGTCCAAGAACTTGACAGAAAATAAAGAAAACTTAGGACAAATTTCCAGGAAAAACATGGAAAACCCTTAAGATCAAAGCCACTTTCAAAGATGACAAGAACTTCTGGCTCCTTGGAAGAAATTAGAGACAGTTTTAAAGTTTTGCACTGGAAAACATGGATGATGTTGACTCACAGTTCTCTGGGGACACAGTGGACTCTAGCTGTTGCTCTGCAGGTGCTGGAGGTCGTTGGGTCCTCTCGGTGAGGTCCTGACTGGGACGAGTCTTCCTCTGCCTCTGGGCCCCACATACGGTCCTCTCTACGGGTGGAAGACACAGCGAGGGATGTTCCGGACAGAAAATGGAGAGGACATATGGGAGATCAGCTGAGAGAGTGAGGAAAAGGAAGGGAGATACGCTACAGGACTGCAGAACATATGTGATGTGAGTGTGCACAACAGTTTCTCCACAGGCAACCAGGCCCGGCTCAAACCAGCAGAGGCATCACAAAACAGTAAACACTCTGCCCACAGGGAGATGTGCATGCACACATTTGCACAGATGTTTAAAAAAATATCAGAAAACGAGTATTAAGGACATTTTGAAAAGCCGCATGCTGTAATAACAGGGTTAAGGGAGGAGGAAGAGGAGAGATAAGAAGGGACCAGAGAGTGATTTGTCACTAATGGCAGAAAATGAAGGCTGTGATTGTCAGATTAGTGTTTTTATCACGTGCAGCCGGTCACAGATCTTGTGATGTAGCATTACAGCGCGCGACAAGGTCGCTTTTGGATTTAACTGACAGCTGATGAACCACTGAGTGCTCAGAGAAGATTTACACGTTTGATTTCCTTCCACGGTTACTGTAAGATGGCACTGCAGATTTGACACGGGGAGGAATGAGGGTCAGTTATCGTGCACCGAGCCAGGAGTGCGAGGGTAAAGCAAGAGGGAGACAGCAACATCACCATCAGTGTGGTGTCACCTTGTGGCGTTTCAGGGTTCAGACCACCAGGGGGCAACTTCTGAGCAGCACCGTCGTCAGCGGGACGCTGCATCAGGAGGAATCAGGTCAGACAGCCGTAATAATGCAGGGGTGTTATTGAACCTCTCCAATAGGAATAAAGCTTCATTACGTCAGACCCTCAGCTACGGATTTCATTTTATTTTGTTTTGTTTTTTAAGGACTTTATTTAAAAAAAGATTTTCTGTATGACTTACTTGAACTTCACTCTGGTTCTTTTCTGGTTTTTGAGGGCAGGAAGACTTCAACCCTGTTTAGACAGACAGATCCTGTTAGGAATGTGAAGGAGAAGTTTTTCTTCCAATCCAGAGTAGCACATTGGGATTATTTCTAAGGAAGTGCTTGCATGAAGCTTCTCATCGATAAAAGTTACGGCATGAATCTCCTCGGAGGCGCCTGGAGCCGTGAGCGCGCCCTGCTTCTGCACTTCAAGCAGCACACGTCTAACAACCACACCTGAAAATAAGAGTTGTCTTTGGAAGATCAGGTCAGGGCTTCAGCGGTTTTCATGGGTGTGTTTTATGTTGTCACTTGGACTTTGCACGTCTGCTCTTTCATTCTGGAATCTTTGATGGGTTTTGCACAAACGCGACATAAGTTTGATGATTCTGGAATCTGTTGGATGTGACTGTTCATCTGCGTGTCACGATGTGTCACTCCACAAACTAAAGCGATGCTCTCACATCTTACACTTCCAAAGCAAACACAGGCATTGCTGTCATCTGTAATTGTGCTTTCATGGTTACCATGGTGACACACACGCCATTAGCAGCAGAATTAACATTTCTTATAACCGTGGGTGTTTTTATGTGTTTAATGCAGTTTTTACATTTGGAGTTTTCATAACTTAGTTTGTTAGAAAACATACATCCAGTGTTTAAACCCCCTGTGAGTCGCTGCAGACGGCTGCTCACACTGAGCCAGGATCTGGTGCAGCTTTCATCCTGTTAAAAGGAAGTTTTTCTTTCCGCTGTCTCTGCATGCTTTCTCCTGTTTCAGGAAGTAGAATAGCTGGAGTAGAGGCAGAGCACAAAAAACTAGTTTTGGAGTCTTATTTCCTGATATTTAGACATCTCTCCTCTGATTGGCTAACAGCAACACGACTCTACCACTGACTGTTTGCTCTGCAACGTTGATGTTCTGTCTCCACAAACAACGCAAACCTGGAGGAGTTCTGCCGTGTGGTGGAGTTGCTAACACTAATGGTTAGCTTCTACTAGCCGAGACGTTCTCTGATGTTTCCTGGACGCTAAACCAACAACAGCCTTCCCCGTTGTGAGTCCAGATGGGCGAGTCCATGAATGTGACATAGATCTGTCAGGGTTTTCTAATCCTAGAGTTTCACCGTCTGTTTTCTATCAGAAGCTAATGCAGGAGATAGGTGTAGGAGACTATTTTCATGTTCAGCCTGCATGACTCAGACCTCAGAGTGACCCGTTAGAATCAGACACAATCATTAAAAATGGTTTTTGAGTGTTCCACAAGTAAATGCTGATATAAATAATCTTTGTCTTGACTTTTGGAGTTGATTCTGGAAATATTTAAGCAAACAAAGCAACAGTTATCCGTCATATATATATACATATATGTATATATATGTATATATATATACATATATATATATATATATATATATATATATATATATATATATATATATATATATATGTATATATTTACATATACATATATATACATATATGTATATATATATGACGGATAACTGTTGCTTTGTTTGCTTAAATATTTCCAGAATCAACTCCAAAAGTCAAGACAAAGATTATTTATATCAGCATTTACATATATATATATATATATATATATATATATATATATATATATATATATATATATATATATATATATATATATATATATATATGTGTGTGTGTGTGTGTGTGTGTGTGTGTGTGTGTGTGTGTGTGTGTGTGTGTGTGTGTGTGTGTGTGTGCACGTGTATAAAGGAGACTAAAGTCAAATGTGCAATAAAGTCTGAGGGATCAATAATCCATCATCTTTCAGTGAGAGAAGGTGAGTCTGACGTCATTTCTAACAAATGTAACCTACAGTGGTGGCGTAGATGGCTCGATCACAAGGTTAATGATACATTCAAGACTAACCTGAGTCCGCATTGATTTCGCTCAGCCTTCGGTTTTGAATCCTCAGCTGCAGGACTGAAAGACACAAACGGAGAATGAGCTAAAGACAGAGAAACATCTGGAATCGGAACTCCTGCTGATGAGCCATCAGAAGGTGAGAGCCGATTGATGTCAGACTGCTAACTGATGCCACCTTGACTTTGCAGTTCTTGTGAAATGTGCGTCTCCTTGGGTGTCCGCGGACATGCAAACACCAGAAACTCACACGTTAGCATTCAGCACACACGCCAACAGGTGAAGCTGGGCAGGGACGGGCCTGGGGAACATTCTGGCACGCTGAGATCTGAGAGACCTGACAAGCCGGGTGGAGGAGGAGGAGGAGGAGGAGGCGGGGGTGCAGGCAGTAACTATTTATCTCTCAGTATATCTATTTCTGTTGGTCCCATCCCCCCTTCAGCTGTCCCTCTACATCCTCTGCTGCTCACGTCATCCTCATTTCTGCTGCTTCCTGCTCTCTCTGACAAGCCACAACAAAAGTTTACAAATCTGGATTTGCTCTCCTTCTCATTTATTTGAAGCTAAGGCCGAACTGCTCTTTTAGTTCTTTTATTCTAGATTACATATCATAACTGTTAGTGTGGGATCACGGTAAACATTTAGACCCAAACCTGGATTTATTGAGATAAATCTAAAATCTTGGAACCATAAAAGTACATTTAGGATGATCGCGGATGAGAAACTCGCAGGGAGAACCAGGCAAATACCTTTTCCCCATTTGAAAATGAAGCTTTACTTTGGAGGAAGAACCTGACGCCACAGGTCAGCTAAAGCTGTCGGATTAGATTATCGCTCTCTCCAGCTCACGTAGGATTTCAAACAGAGCAGCTGCCTACAGAATCACGTTTTCCAGCATCTGTTAGTACACCTAAGGTACTGTCGTTTTCACACCTTTCTATTTTGCAGCCATTTACGACAGCTGCCTGGGAACTCAGCCGCCGCTACAACTTGTGGCGTTACGACGAGCAGAGACGCTGCTGCTCGCCACAGAGCGTTGCTTTCATCCTGAAAGCTGGGTGAGGTTTCTGTCTCATCAGTAAAACGTTTCATTCATAAACGCATGCGGAAACCATCAGACCCTTAAAGCTCAGCGTTACGTCAGGTTTTGTTTGTTAAATGTTCTTCTTTTATATTAACGATACAAAAATCTGAACAAGTCATTCTTCGTCGTCTTCCTCCGCTTATCAGGGTCCGGGTCGTGGGGGCAGCATCCCAACTAGGGCGCTCCAGACCGTCCTCTCCCCGCCACCTCAACCAGCTCCTCCGGCAGGACCCCAAGGCGTTCCCGGACCAGATTGGAGATGTAACCTCTCCAACGTGTCCTGGGTCGACCCGGGGGCCTCCTGCCGGCAGGACCTGCCCGAAACACCTCCCCGGGGAGGCGTCCAGGAGGCATCCTGACCAGATACCCAAACCACCTCAACTGGCTCTTTTCGATCCGGAGGAGCAGCGGTTCTACTCCGAGTCCCTCCCGAATGTCCGAGCTCCTCACCCTATCTCTAAGGCTGAGCCCGGCCACCCTACGGAGGAAACTCGTTTCGGCCGCTTGTATCCGCGATCTCGTTCTTTCGGTCATTACCCAAAGCTCATGACCATAGGTGAGGATTGGGACGTAGATCGACCGGTAAATCGAGAGCCTGGCTTTCTGGCTCAGCTCCCTCTTCACCACGACAGATCGGCTCAGCGTCCGCATCGCTGCAGACGCCGAACCAATCTGCAACAAGTCATTCTTCCCAGGTTTAATTCGTTTGATGACATCACAATGCAACTCATTTGCATATTGCAACAGACTTTACAATGCCTGCTTCACAGCAGCTGCATGTGCATCGATTAAGTGCTTCATTGCAGATGAACATGTGCACAGCCGAGCTTTCTGCTGCACACAACACGGCCAGGCCTCTTATATAGAAGCGATGGAAACCCCTCATGTTCAGGATCTTACAGTATGTTTATGTTTATGTTTATTTATTTAGCAGATGCTTTTATCCAAAGCGACTTACAGTTTATAACCTATAGGGCGTGTTGTGATCTGTGGGGGAAACCAGAGTACCCGGAGGAAACCCACGCACGCACGGGGAGAACACGCAACTCCACGCAGAAAGGCCGCAGCCGAGTTTCGAGCCTGCAACCTTCGTGCTGCGAGGCAACAGTGCTAACCACTGCGCCACCATGCAGCCCCAGTACCTACAGATGAATGTGAAATTAAGTTTTAGAGGTTTAGTTTTAAAATAACAGATTACATTTAAGTGAGAAATACACAACAGAAATGTAACTGCAGCTACTTCTGAGCCAAAGCTGCCACAGGGCATGCTCTGATCTGTTAACACACTTGCTGAAAACGCAACATTACACAGATGTAACACACACACACACACACACACACACACCAGGCAGCTGGTGTGGATCCAGCTGAAGAGAGAGGAACTGCAGTGTTAAAGCTCAGATGTAAGCAGGTCTGCAGTCCTCAGAAGGAGGAGTTTTTCTGTCTGTGTGAACGGGATCAGCTGATGATCACAGCAACACTAAAACGCTGAAAGGTGACTGATTATCTCGGTTATCCTGGGGTTACCTCATGAAGCATCAGATGGTTTTTGTTGAAACTCTAAGAAAATGCTTAATTGATGAACTTCTATATCCGTTTAACCAAATTCAACATGGCCACCACAGCTGGCCTACGTTGATGACCTACCGGGGTTTAAATCTGTAAACGTTTAGATGAAAACTCTGATTTGGAGCATAAATTTGCACATTAGACGGGCTTCCTCAATGTTTGCCTTTCAAAGACAACAGTACAGCGTGGTTTGTCAACGTTTTGGTTTTTTAATCCATCCATCCATTCATTACTTGTTATTTTACTTTTCTTTTATTCTCGAGTTGCACAATGTAACACTATGGTCAACTTTGTTATAAACTGCATTATAAATAAAGCGGAGTGGTGCAGAGCGCTAACAGCGTACGAGAGCTTTGCTTAAATGTTTTGTCGTTACCTGCAGGAGTCAACCTTGATGATCCAAATAAATATGGCAACCATGGCTAATGGATCTCAGAAAAATGAATAAAAACCCGTTTCTTTTGAAATATATTTAATTAAAACTTTACACAATTTTTCACAATAAATATTCCTGCCATCTATGGGCATTATGAGGCGAACTCCGACGGCCAAAAGCGAAGTCAACACAAAATGGAAGAGACGAAATCTGCAGTGGGGATTAGAAAATAGCCTTTTTAGCTGCTTGCAGTCATTTTTACGTTCTTTTGGGTACCCATGGTCCGGAAGTAGATGAGCGTGACTTAGGGTGTTTCTCAATGCCAAGGAACCTTGCCTTGATGTCTTGGCCCCGCCCCGGTTGCCTAGGAGATACGTCATTGGGAGCTGCCAAGACGTGTTCCAATGTTCATGTTCTACCGAGGCGTGTGTTCTCCGTTTGTTAGCCGTTTAGCTAGCTGAGCAAGGATACACGGGAGGTGTCTTGTAGCCTAGCCTTGGTCAAAAATTACCCAGAATACACCGCAGTATTTTCAAAAGGACGGCGGATCAGAAGCTGGCAGCTACTTCAGGGACAATTTTCAAGTTTAAAAGTAAGTCAGCTAATTTAAGATATTTTTTTTAGATCCAAAGAAGTTATCTGTGGTTGGTTAGTTGCTTCGTAGTTGCAGCTTTGGTGGCTAGCGGGTAGTACTCACTGATATTTTTAATTTAATAAACATATACACAATTTAAAAAGTAAAAGTCTCGTTATATATTTATATTGTAACTAATACATAAAAAATATAATGTTATGTCACGTGACGTTACCGCCGTGGAGGCCGTGGTCACGTGATGCAAGTCTGTTCCATTTAACCATTTTCTTTGACCAAGGAAGGATAGTGTCCTTGCAAGCAAGGCGCCTGGCCTCGCAAGACATCGCCTCACTAGGCCAGGCACCTTGACACAGAGAAACACCCTTAGGCTCCCTAAATAAGCACACTAGAGACAAAGGTGCTGCGCCCTTTGCTGTACTGGAGGAGAATTACTTCACAACACTGACACACCAACTGAAAAGTACAAAAGGAAAACATCTCCGTTAATGTAAGTGTGAGCGCAAAGTTGCTAACGGAAAAAACTTGCCTTTACAACCGAGAAGGCAGAGTTACTCAACTGCAGTTTTCTGGCTAAATGGTCCACCAACCTCCGTTAGCTTCAGTCAGCAGAGTTAGCTTCAGTCAGCAGAGTTAGCTTCGGTCAGCTAAGTTAGCTTCGGTCAGCTGAGTTAGCTTCAGTCAGCTGAGTTAGCTTCGGTCAGTCAGCAGAGTTAGCTTCGGTCAGCTGAGTTAGCTTCGTTCAGCTAAGTTAGCTTCGGTCAGCTGAGTTAGCTTCGGTCAGTCAGCAGAGTTAGCTTCAGTCAGCAGAGTTAGCTTCAGTCAGCAGAGTCAGCTTCAGTCAGCTAAGTTAGCTTCGGTCAGCTGAGTTAGCTTCGGTCAGCTGAGTTAGCTTCGGTCAGCTGAGTTAGCTTCGGTCAGTCAGTAGCTTCAGTCAGCTGAGTTAGCTTCAGTCAGTCAGCAGAGTTAGCTTCGGTCAGCAGAGTTATCTTCGGTCAGCTGAGTTAGCTTCAGTCAGCTGAGTTAGCTTCGGTCAGTCAGCAGAGTTAGCTTCGGTCAGCTGAGTTAGCTTCGTTCAGCTAAGTTAGCTTCGGTCAGCTGAGTTAGCTTCGGTCAGTCAGCAGAGTTAGCTTCAGTCAGCAGAGTTAGCTTCAGTCAGCAGAGTCAGCTTCGGTCAGCTAAGTTAGCTTCGGTCAGCTGAGTTAGCTTCGGTCAGCTGAGTTAGCTTCGGTCAGTCAGTAGCTTCAGTCAGCTGAGTTAGCTTCAGTCAGTCAGCAGAGTTAGCTTCGGTCAGCAGAGTTATCTTCGGTCAGCTGAGTTAGCTTCGGTCAGTCAGTAGCTTCAGTCAGCTGAGTTAGCTTCAGTCAGTCAGCAGAGTTAGCTTCGGTCAGCAGAGTTATCTTCGGTCAGCTGAGTTAGCTTCTACCTACGGCAGCTCACAGTTTAGTGACAAGATGCGAGACACGACCAAGATGGCGGTGGTGAGAACCGCCTATTTGGCGTCAGTTTAGCTCAGAAACCTTCGTGTGACGTCACAGAGGGTTCGTTCATAGTGATCAGCAAACCCAATGATTTATTCTATCTAAATAAGATCTGACCATAACAGATAAATCCATCAGTCATCAAACCCGATCATTTTAGTGTAGCTGCCATTCTTTCAAGGTTAGCTTCCTCTCATTTCTAAAACGAGAATAATAACTGTGCTCTTCATCCCCAGTCAGCAGAGACGAAGAAAGAGCCCGTACTTTTAGTTTAGCTCTGGTTCAGTTGGATTCATTATTCAAACACATTAAAATGCCATGCATGCACATGGGATATGCACAGATGGGACATCTGTCCACAGGCGCAGATCCGTCCCGCCAATTTCCTCACCAACTTTAAACGCATTATGCTTCTTTGTGTTCACTTGTAATTTATAATCAGCTGCGGTTGAGATTACGATAAAGTATTTAGGTTTAGCTCATCATCTTTAAATTCCTAAAACATTGGAACTTGTTCCAAAAGTTGACTTGAATTGTTGCTCATGGATTTGTGATTTTATGGGAATCTTACACAAGGATTTGGGGTATTTGTGAATGAAAAAAAAAGGTTTTTGTCGTTTATCTCATAGCTACAGTGTGGGTTGAAGAGTGGAGCACTAGAAAAGGATCAACTTCAACGTTCAAAGCCGAAGCAGCAAAACGGTTCCTTCACTCCTTAAGAGACACTGTGCAACTTTTTCATGTTTTAAATCAGTTTCTTGCAGAGCCGTGTCCAGGACTTTTAAAATGGGGTGGCCCATGTGGGGCACTTGTTCATGCATGGGTGGCACCAATGGTCATGCTTATTTATTTATTTACACAAATCGTTTACTTATTTATTTTTTACTTTCTAGTGAGTTTTTGAGTTTCACATTGCACGATCACCATTTTTTCCTCTTCATCTTCTAGTTTTGTGGTGGTTAGCAAGTCACTTCTTGTTGCATTACTGCCACCAACTGGAGTTGAGTAGGACTCTAAATAATATTTATGTAAATATGAAAAAATAATAAATAATATTAATACTACAGAAATGTTCTGTAGGCCTGGGCTAGTAAACAATGTTAAAGGTGCATGCTACCACACTGTTTTGGAGTTTACAACCCAAGCCTTTTGTCGACAATGTAAAGTAAATTTAAACTGGAACTTAGTAGGGTGGCACCTGGAGTGACCAATCAGATTCTAAGGGTGGCATGTGCTACCCCAGGCCACTCCCTGGACACGCCCCTGGTTTCTTGAGACAGTATGTGCTAAAACGACCCTTTACAGGGTTGACGAAATGTCACTAAGACCCCCACCATCCTCTGTGGCCAGAATATCGCACTTGCAACTTCAGAGTGCCGATAGCTGTGAAGTGAAGTGGAACTGGCATCCCAGAACTGCAGTCTGCTTACAGCACGTTTCCTGCACAGCTGATTGGTTTGATTTAGTGCTGACTGACTTCTGTAGACACTAATGAAAGCTGAGGAGACATCTCAGCTGTCAGTTTAAGGTGTTAAAACAATAAATGCATAGCAAGGAAGTAAGTTTCACACTAGGGGGTGCAAAAAGTAAAAGCAGTTTTCCTTTAAATTGGCATGATTGACGTCTGCTTGCTCCTCACCTGTGCGAAACTTGTTCCTGATGAGAAGCGACCTCTCGGAGGCCAGCAGAGTCATTCTGGAGGGCGAGGAGGGAGTAGGGGAGCAGAGAGAAAGAGGAAACTCCTGGTGTCGTCCTACCAGGAGGAACGGGCCTCTGTCCTTCTGTCTCTGCAGAAGACGCGGCAGAGAAAGAGAGACAGACGCTTGTTAATCTACTGATAGACAAGAAAAAGAAACAATACGAGGCACGCACACATAAGGAAATAGAGACATCTGAGGCCTGTGGGCAGACTGGTGAGCAGCTCTGGAAGCAGCAGGCCTCCCTTCAGACGGCAGCGTCACCGAGGCCCACCCACAGTCGGAGACGGAGCTAACGACACACAGAATTAAACAGACAAGAGAGCAAGGAGCCAGAGGGAGAAGAGGAGAGCCAGGCTTGCATGAGTGATGGTGACAGAAACCCCAGCAGATAGAGAGGCATCAGCGCCGGAGGACACCGGTGGTGACGGACAAACACAAACACCTCCAACATGGCACCAGACATTTGCACAGTTACTGTAGGACCAAGGATGGGACTCATGGAAGAGAGCTGCGGCATCTGCACAAGCTGCATCCGAGCACACGCACACAGCTTATTAACAATATTGATTTAAAGTGGCCAGCAGCAGAGCACCCAGAGGACGGCTGTTTGAGGCCAGTGTGCAAACACACACACACACACACATGCTCCAACAGCCGAGGTCATGCATACTAATCCGCCGCAGTGCTCTGTCCTGTTCCCAGTCGGACAAACACAAACTTCCCTTATTTACAAGGCAAAGAGTCCAAAACTCGGGCCGCTAATTCATGATTGCATTCCTGAAGCTGATAGAGATTTCATGTCTGGCAGAGGCATCGTCTCAGCGGGGCACACCAAGACGCTGAAAACACAAAGAGAATAAAAGCGAGAGAATGAAAGAGAATACTTACAGGGAAGAGGGGAGAACTGCGTCCTTCGGGGGAAATTGAAGTGGACTTAAGATTAAATTGAGAGAGGTGAAAGACGGAGGAAGAGAGGGAAAGAGAGAACTTCGTAGGGCGGTTAATGACAATTTCTTTCTGTCATGTTCTTTTCATATCCTGTTTTTCCCTCTCTTCTACTCTTCTCAGTTCCTCAGCTTTTGTCCTGAAGCTGCAGAAGAAGCGAGGTCTGTGGTCTCTTCGTCCTCTTACTCTGAATCTCTCTACCTCAGCCCCTCTCCCCTGTTCTTCCCCCCTCCCCAAAAGCATCCCAGATCCCCGGTGCCAACTGCGAGGGACTGTCAAACCTCACCCCCCCACCCCCCTGACCCCTCAGTGCCAGGCCCCCCTCCCCCTGGCACCTGCTGGCTGGGACTGGGACTCCTGGACTCCTGTGTTGCCGCTGGACTCTGACAGTTGATGGAATCAGAGCAGTTCCTTAATGTGAGGCGCCGAGTCGATACATAATCTGATGGATAGAAAAGTGAAAGCAGGATAAGGAGACGGTTTATTACACGGCAACCAGAGGAGCCCCGGAGTGTTTTCGACTCACATCAAATTATGAACCGCAGCAGGACTGCAGGCTCATATGCTCATGTCAGGATACCTCTGGGTCACCCTCTTAAAATGATTTAGTGGTGTGTGTGCGTGCATGTGTGTGTGTGAGGCACTGTAAAGTCACAGGTCAGTAAGCCAGCTTCCACCAGCCAACGCTACAGTGTGGATCAGCACAAGAGCAAAGCAAAATGACCTCAAATTCACCTGGAGAGCATTCTCCTGCGTGTGCTCGCTCGTTACACGTGTAGCTGGGCTGGGGGGCAGAAAGAGAGAGAGAGAGAGAGAGAAGTGGGGTAAAGCGAGGTTGTCAGTGGAGCACCTGTTCCTCCAGTTTGACAGACAGGCCGGCGTGTGCTGCTTCAGCAGGCCACAGAGCAGGGAGGGGAGGGTGGAGAAGGTGACGTGGGAGAAGACGGTGAGAAGTTGGAGGCGATGGGGTGGGTGCAGCATAACATGGGGGTGAAATGAGGAGTCACATGACACCAGGGTCCACTAATCAGACAATATGGGGCAAAGGGAGCACATGGGCCAATTAAGGTTGCCACGGAAGCACTAATGGCACAAAATGAACAGGAACCTGGATTTAAATGGTTGCCATCCACCCCCCCCTGTCTGTGTTTGGTGGAAATTCTCCCCTTTGACAGCTTTGCCTCTCACCCACTGTAAGTGTATTCCTCACACAGCCGCACATAAACACTGACTTCACCGACAGCTCGGCACATTATTGTTAGATAGGTGATGTAATTGCTTTCCCACCACAGTTCTACCCTCTCCTCTGCAGCCGGGACTCCCTTTCTGATTAGCACCTGTTACCCTCCTTCTTACTCTCCTCCCTGCCACACACACACACACACACACACACACACACACACACACACACACACACACTTCTTGGTGTTAATCCTGCCCTGTCTGATGAGCAGAGTCTTGCACGTGGTTAACCTTTCCCATCTGAAAGATCGTATTTCTTTGTGCAAATCTAGATTTTTTTTCTGGTTGTGCATCGGTTTGGAGAGCTGCACGAATAAAACAATTTCATGTTTTTAGTCAGAGCTGCCTCCTTTCTTCGTTAATTTTGCACGGTCCAGCTCTTCAAAGGCTCTCTGCCTCTCACCCTGATGGAAGTCTCCTCCACCATTTGAGAGAGCTGAGACGGAACAGATAATGAGCCAAACACAAGGAGTGCATTATAGGAGTAAGTGCGCCCCCACATGGCGGAGCTGTGCAATAACAGACAGGCTCATCTGTGAAGGGAAGATGGCATTCTTGGTTAGTTTGGATTCTTATCTTTTTGGCTCTCAGAGGTACTGAAAAGATTTGGGGAATATAAAACTTATAAAAGGCAGAAATATATCAAAGCTGAAACGCAGCCGTCTAAAGCTCTTCATTACATCTGCTGCCTCTCCTCGGCCATTCATCACTGCATCTATTCTCCCCCTCCCCTGTGTCTCGTGCCACTTAGAAGACCTGCTGCCCGCTTTTCTTCACACACACACACACACACACACACACACACACACACACACACACACACACACACACACACACACACACACACTTCTGTCCTGGCTCTGTCTGTCATCCATCTGTGTGTCAGTCATTGCACTTTGAAGCTCTGTGCAATCTGGATAGTTACCGACCTGCATGCACACATGGAGACACGTGTACAGTGCAACACACACACACACACACACACACACACACACACACATCCACCTGGGCTGCTGATCTCGCACACTCAGCCAGCTGAATATTCATCATCACCATCATCACGGTGCAGCGAGGACCTTGTAGGAGCAGATTTGCAGCAGTTCAGGGAGCAGAATATGTTTTGTGGGTTTTTATTTCTTCTTCGTAACAGAAAAAAAAGATTTTATTTGTGAGATGGACGCAGCTTCTCTGCCACGTTCACGTTGGAACTACTGATTTAAGGAGGCAGGTGATGGTTGACAACAGAGAGAGGGAAATAAGACATCTTTACTTGCCAACTGAAAAAGGCTGCAGTGGCAAAATGATCAAGAGGAAAAATATTTGAAGTGTGTCATAAACTAGATGCAACGCTGTGGAAACAAACAAGAATAAGTAGTGATTGAGCAAAAGAATGAATTTAATTCATTAGATTTCACCTCCAGAGCTGATGGAGCGTAGATTTTAAGTTTTATTTGTCAGATTTTAGAAAACAATTCATGCAAAATCTTATGCAAATCATCTGTTAGCACTTATTTAGGTTTTCTGTTGTAACGGAATGAAATGACTGATTTTTTCCCTCCTCTGCACAAGACTAGTCTGCATGAGAGATGGTCTCAAGGTCTCATGCATTCCTCCTAACCTGCTTATTTTCAGCTCAACAAAAGAATGAAGAATGAACTCTTTTCTTTTAATTAATCAAAGAACTCTATTTTAATAAAGCTAATCCATCAAAGTGTTAGTCAATAAATAAGATGTGACCGACCTGTGAAATCAAAATGTTAATTACTTTATTATAATCCTATAGAATATAATAAGTAATATGACTTTAAGTGTTCCAACAGGACTGATTTCACGTAGTGTTAAAAAGACACGACACATTACTTTTACTGATCCAGTCAGAATCTTACAGATCTGACGGAGGCGTGGTTCTGATGGTGTTTGGTAATTTTTCATTCGACAATAAACCATAACATCTGAAGTATAAAACTATGCCACGTGAGCTCTAACGCCAGTTCAAAGCGTTCCAGAGAAAGTGACGGAGTGGCCAATCCTGATCTAAACTCTTCAACCAAAAGAACCAACGACGAGCTGAAAAATCTGTTGCTATTCCAACTGCGGCAACAGTTCCTTTGAGAATAAAAGCTGAACCATCAAGACCCAGGCTTGGGTCTCACCAGACGCCAACAAACTGTCGTGTACCCGGAAGTAACTCACAGACTGGACTGATCGGAACCGCTGCTTTTCCTACCGGCTCGGTTCCAGAGAAGGTCAAGCTGGACCTTGATATTCCTGATCTAAAGGGGACTTCCACGAAGTGTAGGTAGACCGGAAAATGGTGTTTCATGTGTTTATGAACCTCCTAACCAAAGCTTAACGCGACGACATCACCTTCAGTTCCTGTCAGAACTAATCGCTTCTTCGGATTTGCTGGTTCTGATTAACATCACACGTCATCCATTCACCGTCTCATCCACTTTAGTTACACCACACATCATGTAGTGTTTAAAGTCAGTCTAGATTAATTTGTTAGTAATAAAATTCTTAACTTTTAAACTTGACTCTCTCTCTCTTCTGTTGTCTCTGAGTGAATACGAAGCTGTTATCTAATCCCTGCAATAAAAAGTTCCAATCTTCTGGTTCAAATAACCTCACAGATCCGTAAGGTGGATTTCATATTTCCTATGGAATCCTACGCCTTATGGCTTATTTTATAACCTGTAATCTAATTCATTACAATGTTTAGAAGGAGCTGAATTTTTAACTCAATATCTGTACATTTCAATGAGCTTGAACACTTTTACAATAAGATTCCCTTTTTTAAAGAGACAATGTGTAGATTTTACCATTAATCTCTGGAAACATCCATTGAAATCTTGTTAAAAGCAAATTAAATTATGCCTAGTTGTTGAAAAATATTGGCGACTTTGTAACATATAACCTCAAAATCAGGTCTAAAACATGGGACTTGGGGTGTTTCTCTTTGTCAAGGCGTCTGGTCTTGCAAGGCGATGTCTTGCGAGGCCAGGCATCTTGCTTACGAGGACACTGTCCTTCCTTCATAAAAAAATACGATTAAATGAATCAGACTTGCATCACGTGACACAGGAGATAACATTATATTTTATATGTATAAGTTTCACTATAAATATTTAACAAGTCTTTTACTAAATTGTGTTTATATTTGTTAAATTAAATATATAAGTGAGTTACTACCCGCTAGCCACCGAAGCTGCAACTACTGTACTAAGCAACTAACCAACCATAGATAACTTCTTTGGAATGAAAAAAAAACAACATTTTAAATTAGCTGACTTACATTTAAACTTGAAAATTGTCCTCGAAGTAGCTACCGGCTTCTGATCTGCCGTCTTTTTGAAAATACTCTGGGAAATTTTTGACCAAGGCTAGGCTACAAGACACCTCCCGTGTACCTTCGCTCAGCTAGCGAAACGGCTAACAAACGAAGAACACACGCCTCAGTAGAACATGAACATTGGAACATCCTTGGCGGCTCCTGATGATGTATCTCCTAGGCAACCGGGGCGGGGCCAAGACATTAAGGCAAGGTTCCTTGGCATTGAGAAACACTGTAAGGGTGTTTCTCAATGCCAAGGAACCTTGCCTTGCAAGGCGATGTCTTGCGAGGCCAGGCGCCTTGCTCACGAGGACACGGTCCTTCCTTGGTCAAAGAAAACGGTTAAATAGTTCAGACTTGCATCACGTGACATGGGAGATAACATTATATTTTATACGTGTTAGTTTCAATATAAATATATAACGAGACTTTTACTTTTCAAATTGTGTATATGTTTGTTAAATTAAAAATATAAGTGAGTTACTACCTGCTAGCCACCGAAGCTGCAACTGCTAAGCAACTAACCAACCATAGATAACTTCTTTGGATCCAAACAAAAAACATTTTAAATTAGCTGAATTACTTTTAAGTTTGAAAAATGTCCCCGAAGTAGCTGCCGGCTTCTGATCCGCCGTCCTTTTTAAAATACAGCGGTGTATTCTGGGTAATTTTTGATCAAGGCTAGGCTACAAGACACCTCCTGTGTATCCTTGCTCAGCTAGCTAAACGGCTAACAAATGGAGAACACATGCCTCGATAGAACATGAACTTTGGAAGTTCCAAATTGGAACACGTCTTGGCAGCTCCCGATGACGTATCTCCTAGGCAACCGGGGCGGGGCCAATACATCAAGGCAAGGTTCCTTGGCATTGAGGATCACTGCAAGTCTCTGGGCGAAGCCATATTCGACACGATGATTCCTTCTACGGGAGTCCGTGAGGACAAAACGCATTTACCGATGTGTAACAGTTACAAAACTTTCACCATTCATTAACGTTGTTTTACACATTTAACTCTGATGTCATAGTCATTTTGCTGGAGGTTGCGCTTCCAGGCATTTTTGACACTAATGGCCATCCGTTGGTAAGGCCTCACTCGAACACAAAACTACTGCTTGCTTGCAAGGATTTAGGTATATACTGCCCGCTATTGCCGAGGAAAATACACTCAGTTTATCACATCACACAGTTTAGTGCATTAATTAGTATTAATAAGCTATTGAATAAAGCCTAAAACCCTAACCCACCACCATTAACTTGGTCATGTCGTGCGTCTCGTCACTCCTGGAAAATACAAAAATGGAGCTGAGGGGCTGTGAGGGTTGGGGAAGATGATTGACACCCATCAGACTCTTAGCCGACGTAGATATGAGCTAACGTGGCTAGCTAAAACTAACGATGGTTGGTGGGTGCTTTTCGCCAGAAAACCGCAGTTGAGCCACTCTGCTGCCCTCTGCCTTCTAAGGCTGTAATGTTTTTAACGTGAGACCGATGCCGAGGCCTTGCCTGGAGCAAGCTACCTGTCAACCAAAAGGACACGCCCCCTAATTATTCATCACTTCAAGCTTTAATTGCATCTAAAGATATGAGTTACAAAACTTCTGTGTTAAAAAACGGACCGTTATTGTGAAGTGTTACTGAGACATTTTTCTAACAGAGTGGGCTGACTTTAACGGTACGTTTGACAACAAAAAGCTCAAGTTTGTCTTTAAAGTTGGAAAATATTTTAGTTTGCAAATGGAGAATAACACAATTAAAAGCTGTCATCTATTCTCCAAACTTTATCCCCCCGTTTTGACAAATGACTCGGACTAATTTAAGTGTTTGTTGAGGAATCTGCACAAAAATCCCCCGTACAGCGCCGCCTCCACCAGGTGCTCGTTTAGAAAGCTCCAGCAGTCAACGTTGTTTACTCAAATCTGCACAACTTGAACCCAATTAGCATAAAATTATCCAGGTGGAAATGCTGAGGATAAAAATAGATAAATAGATGGATCTAGGGTCAGTTTGCTTGTCTCTTGCATAATGAATTCACATTTTTATTCCTGCACATTCTTCCCTTTCTGAAACCTTGCGGAGGAGTTTTTCAGCACGGAGGTGGAAGGTTTATGACCAGCAACCCAATTTTCTCTCCTCCGAGCCGTGGAAGAGACTTGCTTTAGTCGTTTTGTTTAACTCCTCAGGAGTGGAGAAGATGATGAGTTTTTCAAATGAAAGAAAATTTTTACCCCCGATAGGAGGAGTTACCGAGTTTCATTTAGTGCTGTTTTATTTACTTTCATTTAATTACATCAGAAATAAAAGGTTTGTATGGCCGTGTGGCGGAGCACGTTAATATCTTTAGTCGTATGTTATGGTGATAGCAGTAAGCAGGTTTTTTAATGAGGCATAATCATAAAAAACGTTCTTTACTGCCAAGTTTTACTGCTAATTGTTTTTCTGTGAAGTTGATGTGTTTGAGAGCAGAACTGGTGTTTTCACTGGGCTGTGCTAATTTAAAAGAAAAAGTTTAGTTTTGACCTGGAAGGATTTCAGAGACGTGTTTCTCTAGAGAACCATAACTTCAAGATAAGTTTCTGTAATCATGGATTAAAGTTTGGTTTCAAACTTTACTTTAAAGGTGTGAAACACTGAAAAACCTTTTTTTTATAATCTCTGATAATAAATCTGAGTGTTTCATGCAGGCTGAACATGAAAATAGTCTCCTACACCTATCTCCTGCATTAGCTTCTGGTAGAAAACAGACGGTGAAACTCTAGGATTAGAAAAGATCTACGTCACACTGTCACCAACATTCATGGACACCCATCTTGGCTCATGACGGGGAAGGCTGTTGTTGGTGTAACAGAATGAAATGACTGTTTTCCCCCTCCTCTGACACAGGACTAGTCTGCATGAGATATGGTCTCAATGTCACGAGCTAACTGGCGGATCCGTAAAAACACCCAACACAGAATGACAGTTTAACAATGTCTATTAAAAGGGGAGAGACGGAGGCTAGGTCAGGAGGCAGGAGGTCGTTACCAGGAGGTCTGAAATAGGAATAGTCCGTTAGGGAAGTCCAAAAGGCGAAGTCTGGGACGGAGCAGGATCAGAGATTTGGCGGAGCAGACAGGGTAATCCAAGAGGCGAGGTCGGGCACGGAGCAGGGTTCGGTATCTGAAGACAAGATGAGTAACAGGCTGGAGAATTTACTAGCAGGGCTTTCAATAATCTGGCGATGACTGGGTAGCTGGATGGTTCTTACATAGCAGGGGAAGCAGGTGTGGTGAATGAGGTTGATGACGGAACAGGTGGAATGAATGGAGCTGATGAGGTGCGGGCTGTGGTTGCTGTGGCAACAGGTCACGGCAGGAACAGGATCGTGACACTAACCTGATTATTTTCAGCTCAACAGAAGAATGAAGAATGAACTCTTTTCTTTTAATTAATCAAAGAACTCTATTTTAATAAGCTAATCAAACAAAGTGTTAGTCAATAAATAAGATGTGACCAATCTGTGAAATCTAAATATTAATTACTTTATTATAATCCTATAGAATATAAAGGTACTATGACTTTAAATGTTCCAACAGGACTGAGTTCACGTAGCGTTAAAAGACATGACACATTACTTTCGCTGATCCAATCAGAATCTGACAGATCTGACGGAGGTGTGGTTTTGGTGGTGCTTGGTAAATCTGTCATCTTTTCATTCGACCACAAACCAAAACATCCAAAGTATAAAACTATGCCCACGTCATCTCTAACGCCAGTTCAAAGCGTTCTGGAGAAGTTGTCGGAGTGGCCAATCCGTAACTCTCCTGTTCAGCCGAAAGAACCAACGACAAGCTGGATAAAATCTGTTGCTGTTCCAACTGCTGCAACGGTTCCTTTCAGAATAAATGCTGAACCATCAAGACCCAGGCTCGGGTCTCACCAGACGCCAATAATATTGTCATGACCCGGAAGTATCTCAAGACGGGTGGTCGGCTGCCGTGGCTGCTTCCACATGCTCCGGCTCCATAAGGTCAAGCTGGACCTTTACACCTCCTGATCTAGACGGGGACTTCCGCTAAGGGTAGGTAGACCGGCAAATGGCGTCGAATGTGTTTATGAATCTCCTAATCAAAGCTTAACGCGAAGACATCACCTTCAGTTCCCATCAGAACTAATCGCTTCTTCGGATTTGCTGGTTCTGATCAACATCACACGTCATCCCATTCACCGTCTCATCTACCTTAGTTACACCACACATGTAGTGTTTAAAGTCAGTCTAGTTTAATTTGTTAGTAATAAAATTTTAAACTTTTAAACTTGACTCTCTCTCTTCTGTTGTCTCTGAGTGAATACGAAGCTGTTATCTAATCCCTGCATTAAAAAGTTCCAATCTTCTGGTTTAATTAACCTCACAGGTCCGTAAGGTGGATTTCATATTTCCTATGGAATCCGACGCCTTATGGCTTATTAAATAACACGTAATTTAAATCATTACATTGGTTTTGCGTCCAGGAAACAGCAGAGAACATCTGAAGAAAACGAGAAAAGATGCTAATTGTTAAAAATCTTTCCTCAAAAGTCCCCTCCCAAAGCTCTGAGCTGTCACTTTAAATCTGTTTAACTCTGTAAAGGTGCAGGGATCAAGCCACTGAAGTGAGTGGGAATACAAATATTTAAGATGTTAGAAATGTAAATATGAAGAGCTAATGCGACTAACAGACCTTGAAGCCTTGAGAAGTGTTAGTACTCAAGGGCCGAGGTCACGAGTATAATTAAACTCAAAGTGTTGCATTTATAATCCTTAAAATCCTCTTTTACGGAAAACCCCCATGTGGGGGTCAACATTCGTTTAAGGGTTCAATCATCAGTTCGTCCACTAATAGAATCCAAAACTCTGCCGAGCAGAAATGGTTCATTTTTAAATGAATGGAAGTGAAACAGAAAACAAGAACCCAATGGGAGGAAATCAGTGTGTAAGACGCTTGAGATTTACTGAATAACTGATCACTGTTTCATGCAGACTGAACGTGAAAATAGTCTCCTACACCTATCTCCTGCATTAGCTTCTGATAGAAAACAGACGGTGAAACTCTAGGATTAGAAAATCCTGACAGATCTACGTCACGCTGTCACTAACATTCATGGACTCATCCATCTGGACTGTTGTTGGTCTGGAGTCTAAGAAACAGCAGAGAACACCTCAGCTAGCAGATGTTAACCATTAGCAACTCCACCACACAGCAGAACTCCTCCACGCTTGAGTTATATGTGGAGATGAAACATCAACGTTGCAGAGTGTTACGGTCCACAGTGGTGTTAAAATGAAGAACGGGGTGTGAGACAGATGTCTGTGCAAGATGGTCAGCTTCAAACAATTGTTTTAATATAAAAGGATTCAAAAGTACTGATGCTTGCTCCTAAAATGGAAAAAAAATAACACTTTTATTCTCACCATCTTTGGCTCCTGGGTTTTCACATTTAAAACACAACACTGTTAACTGACCACAACACTTTTACAAACAAAGGTCCTCTGACCACACACACACCTGTTGTGGCAGAAGCCAGTGGGGTTCTGACTCGGTCTGGGTTCCCTCTTTGGGTTTTGAGTCTCCTGCTGCAGGTGGGCGTGTCCAGAGGTGACCAAGCTGCAGGCTCATCAGCTGGCCAGGGAGTACGCAGCTGAGAGATGCCTTCACTTCGCTGGATGATTACTTTACCTGGGTACCTGCTAACAGCCACCCAGCATGTTATATTTGAGCTCTTGAACCTTTTAGAGTATTTGATGTTTTTGGATTTTACATTTTTACCTCCTGCTCTTGTTCCCAGACAGACTTCCACCTTCACCTCTGACTGGCAGTGCTCTGGAACCCCTTCACTCTGGAACTCCAACCCCGCTCGTCTCTCAGGCCCTCCCTGGTCAGGAACCACCTCCGGTAGCCCATCTGTGCTCTTGATCTGCACTTCCTCAAGCTCAGTTCCCTCCACTTCACACTCTCGGGATCTCCGCCCCCTGGATAACCCCTCTACCCAGACCGGACCACTTCCCCCTCGAGCTCTCCCCTCTCTCCAGACTTCAAGTCCTCTGCTTAATTCAGATTCCCTGTTGTTCCCCCTTCGAACTGGACCTAACTCTCATCTGTCCGCAGATTCCCACACCTACAGTAATCCCTATTGGAAGATCTCTGCTACGTTTATGCTTGGTTTTAATAAATCATTCTTACCAATGTCTCTGTCCTGATTCTGTATGTCGTGGGTTAGATACCCATCACACATGACAAGACTCCTCTTCTGTTTTAAAAACTCAACAAAGCACCAAGGCTATAAAACAAAACGTACTCTAGTCTCAGTTAAAAAACATTAAAAGCCAATGAAACCAAAGTGGGGCGCAATTTGGGGGAGACGGCACAGATTCGATTCCCCCTTTGTTGCTCACTACTCTGCCTTTTTTTTATACTCAGGTGACCAAATCAGGTGCAGCTGTTTCTGCAGGAGGCGGAGGCGGAGCAGAAGCCCACACTGGGTGTGCCTCAGCAGAAGATTTTACTGCCAAGGTAAAGAGGCAGCAGGTGTAACCCAGAGTAAAAGTCACTGGTAGAGTGACAGTTATGCAAAATGTGGTGAAAAGAGATCATGTGGGATTTTATTATATTATAGTTCTATGTTCTATGTATAGGGTTAGGTTATGCCATACTATATGTTTGACTTTGTGAAAAAGCATATGTGTTTCTTGGTTGTGACCTTCCTCGGTAGTAATGAGTGCACTGGGGGCGAATGGAGACCCATCCAAGATGGCGGCCCGGTGCTTTACTAGCTCCACGCGGCTGATGTCTAACTTTCTCCTTGAGCTGACTCGTTGTTCCTGAAACAGGTGTATCTGAGCTCCCCCCACATCCAAAATAAAGATTAAATGTTATCAGTTGAGCTGGTGTTTGTCTTTCTGTGGACAGTTTAGACTTCCTCCCACCATCAGTGTTCACTTGTTAACCCAAACACCTTATTTTCTCTGACATACAGAATTCTTGTGATTCAGCCATTTCATTTAAGGTCAAAGCAGTGCTTTAGGTGGGTCAGTATGGACCGGTACACATTTTACCTTTCAGAGTACCAGAACCTTTTCCAGCCATGTGTCAGTCGAACCCTCTGACGAATGTACCTTGAAGTGTCTACCGGCACTTATTTGTTTCCACTTAAAGTGCTGGGTCATTGGTCTTTTCTTCCAGGATTTTTCTGGTAGCGATCAGAGTTCATGGTTCCATCACTTACAACCGGTATTCCAGGTGAAGCAGCAAAGCAGCCCCGGACCATTACACCACCATCACCATGTTTCAGTCTTGGCTCTTTTTCTGAAATGTCTTAGCTTAAACCAGAAGTAACTGGATACGCGCCTTCCAAAACCTTCCAATGTGACTTTGTTTTGGCCTGTTAGAGGCTCCGCCCTCTCGGTCTGCCAGGCAACAAAAGCCGGCTCTATGAAGTGAACAGGTGGGAGCTGCCTCGTCATTGGTCGAGTTTGGACCGAGCCAATTACCGCGAGGGGGAGGTTTCAACTACCAAGGTGGAGGTTAAAAGTAGAGGGTATGTGTAACTTCCCCCTCGCCAGATGGTATGTTCTAACGTTCCCCTTGGGCGGCAAATACGAAAATTGCCAGTCAGACTCTGACTGTCAGAGTCAGAATGCATGGGAAACAAACGCTTGATCACAGTGAGAGTAAGGTTTTAGGTAGCAAGAGGGTTAAGGTTAGGATGAGGTTAAGGTGCGGTTAAACGAGCTGGTTCGGTGCCACATCAGCGGATATCTAATCACGTCAGTTTTACGCTGCATTGGGATCTGCAGTTACAAAAGGGAAAAAAACCTTTTCGCACATAAGTAACGAAAAAGGGCACTTTCGGCGTCTGGGGTCTGACGTGGAGGGTGGCTGACCAAGCGTTTGTTTCTGACGCTTAGGGTGTGAGAATGTGTTGGGGAGCCAGCAAGTTTCTAGGGGTGGCTGGCCACCCCTTGGGTGCGCCCTTGGAAATAATACCAACTATAAAAACTAACGTAAGCTTTGACCAGAAAATGTTTTTCTTTTTCACTTTTACTCCAACAAATCCTCCACTCACTCCAACACTTCCTCCATTATGATGGAAACGGTGTGGTTGAGCTATACTCTTCATCACCTGTCACCTCCTCCTCTGACTTTCTGTAAAAGACATTTAGCCAAACTAAAGCAGAGCGCCTCCATTCCGCCGGCCAGGGCCTCTCTATCCACACAATAACCGGCAGAGAAATTAGCGAAGAAATCATCGTGACGACCCGGTCGGGTTATTACAGCCATTCAGTTTTTAAAAGCTTATTTTGAGCTCTGTTCCGTTTGGATTTGTGGCTTAAATCGAGCAGAAAATTCAGAGTACAAAAAACAGAGGGCCGTCTCACTAACTCAATTACCCCCTGGCTGCAGCGTCCGAGTGGCCAGCCTGCACACTCAACCATAACCTTTTTTTATCACAAGGATCCAAGCAAAGTCTCCTCTCCGGTGATTAATGTAGTGAAAAAAATTAAGGATTCACCTAAATTAGAAGAGGGACATGGCCTCGTGCCCCCGTCTTCATTACCAACAGGAGCGTTTTCTGTTTCTAATTCAGTTTAAACCAGATTAAATAAACACGTAATTCCTCGAATAAGCAGGAAACATCACAAAAACAAATGCAGAAAACAGAATTATGCTTGTGAAAACTTTGTTTTAATAAGTTAACATAAACCACATTTTAAAAATCTAAATATGTTAGTGTTCATGTTAGAATAAAGATTTCGTCACACTCTTACAGGATATGAACTAAACACTTCAAATCAGAAAATCCAGCGGGATTAACATAATTCACCATATCAGAACAGAGCTCAGAACCAAAAAAAAAAAACAAGTGCAAACAACTCACAGTGTCTCTGACGGTAGGAAAGGTTTCATCTTTTAAAGAAGAGTGCAGAAGTGCAACTTTTACAAATAGTTATCTCGGTATTTACAACCACAGCAGAGATTTGTTCAGACTAAATAATCTTTATCCTCTTCTGAGCACTTCAGGGTTTTTCACGGATTGCATTGCAACGCAACTTCACGGGAGCGTGATGACGTTTGTATTAAAGCAGAAATCTGGGGTCTTTTCTCAGAGGGCGCCATCTAGAGGTGGAAAAGTGTATTGCACATTAAGCCCCTCTCCTTAAAGCCGGGTCCACACTGGAGGCTACACCAACGCAGAATGGCAGCGGAACGTCACCGCTTCAGATAGAATCCATTATAGTCTATGCAGGGGTGTCAAACATGAGGCCCGCGGGCCGGATCCGGCACGCAAGCGGGTTAAATCCGGCCCACGAGATGGTTGTGTAAACTTTATTTTCTTACTTTACAATGTAGAGTGAAAATAAACCTATCATTGTGAGCAAGTTTTCTCTGTAATGAGTATAAATAAAACAAATGTGCTCAAGGCTCACACAAGAACTTGAATCACATCCTGAAGTTGGCCGCCACTCAGGATGTGACTTCTGATATTGATGTGCTGGTGAAAGCTAAAAGATGTTAAGTAAAATGAGTCAAATATACTTTAAGTGCTGCATGAAACTGATCTAGCCATGTGATCTGTAAGCTCTTTGAATCACTAAGGAATGTTTTTTTATTTGTTGATTTTTTTTTTCATATTTTCAAGTACACTTCAGGTGTTGTACTTGTACTACACTGTCCTCAGGCTCCAGCCTTGTTTTACATTGATTGTATTAAAACAAAGAAAACAATCTGAAGTGTTTTTTTTTTTTTTTTGTATTTACTGGTCCGGCCCACTTGGGACTAGATTTCCCTCAATGTGGCCCCTGAGCTAAAATGAGTTTGACACCCCTGGTCTACGGGGTTGATCCAAACCAGCCAAGACACGGAACGTTTCAGGAAGTCTCTCGCTGCGCCGCACCACTAAAGACGGGATTGGGTTCTATTTTTGCCCCTTTCAGGGTGCACCAATTCCCGTAATGAACATAGAGCTAGACAGGAATTCACAAGCGGTATCAGTGTAAAACGTCTGGCAATTTTCAAAATAAAAGTCTTTTGCAGTGATGCAATGTCTTATCTGTGTAGATTAAAGTTAAAGTCCCATTAATTGTCACACTGGTGTGTGAATTTTGTTCTGGGGAGCGGTGAGCTGCAGACACAGCCGCTCTCAGGAACCATTTGGTGGTTCAACCGCCCCAATCGAGCCCCTTAATGCTGAGTGTGAAGCGAGGAGGCATTGGATCCCTTTATTAAAGTCTTTAGCATGACCCAACCATGGATTTGAACCCACGATCTCCCAGTCTCAGGGCAGACACTCATACCAGGCCACTGAGCTGGATTATGTCTACATGTGTGACCTGACAGCTCATTTATCACCAGTATCTTTCCACAAGTGCAACAGTGTTTTTTCATCAAGGACATGATCTCCTTTATCTTCTTTTGGCTTTATTGACAGACGAAGTCTAGAGGGATCTTGCGAGTCCACCAAAAACGGACGTGCCACCAACAACCGTCCCGCTGCTGCTGATACCCCCCAGTGTGGGCAGCAGTGTTTACTTGTCCATTAGAAACGTCGCCAGCTCTGCATCTGCCTAGGTACACCGTCAAACACTCACGCACTTTGTGATTGACATCTGTACGTAAGCAGATGTCTATTGGCTAAAACTGAGCAGCGCTCAATTCAAATGGCTTGAAGCCGTATGGGACAAGGGCGGATGTATTGCCTACATTGCATCACATGACAGGGTGAGACCATCACGTTTACAGATTTGTAAAGAATCCTGCATGATTTGTGAAATGGGGAAATCTCCGGATTGCTGCTTTGACACATGAGCTTTCCCTTTAAAATGCTTCTTTAGTCAGGTTCTACCTTCAGCCCATTAAAGGGAAATTAAGCATTCGTATAAATACACTGAATAGATGTTTCCGTGGCTCCCGTGTTTGAGTATTAACGTTTCTACCCCACTGATTGGCACCGTTTAACTTTCTGTCTCGGACTCAGAGTTATTCAGAGTCGACACAGCAGAGCTGTACCACTCGGCGCTCTCCTCTTCCTCGTGAACTCCTCCTCCCCCGTCTCCTCCTCTGTCTCGTCTTTCGTTCAGCATCTCCATGGCTACCTGGTGATACGGGTGTTTTCGTTTGGTGTGTCGCCGTAGGGTGTTGCGCTCGGCGAAGCGTGTGTGGCAGAGCTGGCACTGGTAGGGTTTCTCTCCAGTGTGCACCCTCTGATGGCGCTGGAGCTCTCCTGCCTCCCTGAAGCGCTTGGCGCAGATGGGACACACAAAGTTCCTCTGGCCGGTGTGGATGTGCTTGTGTCGCTGATGAAACAATAAAAAAAGTCACTGTAAAGAAACAGTATCGGTTGTAGACTGAGTTTTTAAATTATGTAATTGTGGAGAAAAAGGATTAATGACTTTTTTCTCAAGTTATAATAGTTTTGTCGCCTATACAAAACATGTTTTAAGTTCTTTGTTCTAAATTCCTCCCATATTAAATCATTTCAGTAGTTTTAATTTGGACATTTTTAGTACCTTCCAAAATGAGCCATTTGAGGGCTCTGCCACTTTGAGAACAAGCTGTTGCTGGCCACGCCCACCCATCCCCTCCTCAGAAGCTAAGAAGCTCCAAAATGTGTGAGGAGCTCATAGTAGAGCCGCTGCTCCTCCAGCGGCCGCTATCTCTTGAATGTGAGAGGGTTCTATTCTACTTTCAACATTTGTGACATCACATATGGAGAGTTTTTTTAAATGGCTCTTTTTAGGCATGCGATTCCTAAACAAACACTGACAGAAAAACGGATGGAAAGATTTTGTCAGAGACCCACGTAACGGCACGAAATTACGCAAAATGTGAGTTTTTCACATGTGCCCTTTAACCAAACTCATGGGCTAAGTACTTGTCCAATTAGCCAACTATTAATTTGATTAGCTAACAGCTAGTACACAGTGCTAACACAATGAGATAATGGCTAGCCCAGTTGAAGCCAATACAAAAATTGTTTATGTTGTTTTACAACATCGGTTCCAAATATCTTATAGATGAATATGCTAATGTAATTTAGTCAATCCCTTATGAGCTTGACCAACTTAGCGTAGCTCGTGGACAAGCATTCATCCATGTCTCCAAACTGAGATTGTTCAAAGAGCTATCTAAAATGGTAATTTTTTTTTGTTAACAATTCCACGTAAACCCCCTCCAAATGATCTGATTTAGGTTTGACTTGATTCGGTTTGTTCCGAAGTTTTTGTTCGAATCTCAATCTCACATTTTTAAATATTTTACAGTTTTTTTTCCTTTTAGATTCGATTTTCCAGCCAAATCCACTGCCTTGTTTTTGATAATGTATTTTTTTAATTAAAACTGATTTCTGTCTCGTCCTTCTGTACGGGCCTTTGCTAGTATTGACTGTGAAAGAAGCAGCCATAATCAAAAACAGAGTGACTATTAAAATTATGATGGCCACATTACTAAGTCTTATTCCTCCTTCAAACTAAAAACTCACAAATGATTGAAAATCCGGTCAAAACTCACAGAAAACTGGCAAACAACCACGTGGTAGCTAAATCAGTAACAAAAGTCGCGTTTAATTTTTTTAAAAGGGAAATATTTTGGCTAGTTTTACTTTTTCTTAAATCTGGTTAGCAGTAAACGACAGAGTCGATTTCAAAGTGCTTCTACTAGTTTGTAAATCTCTCAGTGGCATGGGGCCAAAATACATGTCGGATGTCCTTCCTGTAATACGCCCAGCAGGGCTCTGAGATCCTTAGGAGGCAGTCAGCTGAAGCTGCTTTTAGCTACTAGTTGCACCTTCTTTGTGCTGAATGACATCCTGGTCTCTACAGATTCAGGTTCTCATCTTCTACTACTTTTACTGGATTTGTCGGCGACTTTTGACACTGTTGATCATCCTGCTGGACCGGCTTGAGTCCTGGGTAGGTCTTAAGGGTACCACCTTGGAATGGTCCTGTTCTTATATTTGAGGTTGGTCCTTCCGTGTAAACATTGGTGGCTGTACTTCCCCTCTGAGGCATGCCACAGGGCTCTGTCCTTGGGCCACTGCTTTTTTTTCCCATTTATATCTACCACTTGGGGCAAATCCTGGATAAATACAATCTAAGTTATCACATGAATGCTGATGATTGCCAAATCTATATGACCATGAACACACCAAATGCTGTCCCACTCCTTCATGACTGCCTTACAGAAGTGAAGAGTTGTTTAGCTGCTAATTTTCTCAAATGAAATGAATCAAAACAGATCCACATAACCCCTCTATCTCTGCCTTTCAATGCCCCCAGATCACTACAACACCTAAAACTAAAACATGCTTCTTTCAACTGCGCCGCCTAACTCACCTTGAACCAATGCATGTCCGACCCCCATTGGTGTCCCTGCCTCAGCCCTCCCTAGACTGCAGTGGGTGCAAAATGCGGCTGCAAGCTTTTAACAAGCAATAACCGACTAAACCACGTTACTCCTGTCCTGTATCAATTGCACTGGCTCCCAGTTCACTTTACAGTGAGGTTCAAAGACCTGAACTTGTCTTTAAAGCCTTAAATGGTCTGGCCCCGGTCTATTTATCAGACCTGATGCCCCCATACACCCCGTGATTGTTTAACTTTGTTATTTGTTTCGTTAATGTCTGTTTAATCTGTTTTATTTCCTGTATCCTAAGCCAGTTTGAATCCTCTTTTACTGTATATTAATTTGACACTCTTGCTTTTACACATTGTTTTAGTTGTTGTTGATGTATTTTATCTTAGCACATTCGCCCTTTGTCCCGGTTGCCTAGGTCACCTGGCCAGTCGGTCCTGGATGTGCAGAGGACTCGGCAGAAACTTAGGGGTGATGGGGCTTTCACTGCTGCTGGAATGATCTGCCTGCACAGGTTAGGGAAGCCTCGTCGTCGCTGGAGGCTTTTAAATCATCCTTGAAGACCCATTTCTATGGATTGACTTTTGTCCCAGTATGAGTTGTTTTACAGAAAGTTTTATTGTGTCTTATTTCTTATTGCTGTCATTTTTTTATCATGTTTGTATTTATTCTGGTTTATTGTGTAAATTATTTTGCTGCTTGCATGGACGCAATTTTGGGGGGGGGGACAGGGGGGACATGTCCCCCCCACTTTTCCAAAGTCAAGTTTTGACCCCTGCACATTTTACCATCCAAAAACAATATTACACTAGATTAAAGTGACACTGGTTGAGCTCTAGGACCAAGCGGAAAGCAACCATTTGTGTTGAAGCCTGTTTCCCATTAGAACATGCTGTAAAGATCCCCCCCCCCCCCCCCCCCCCCCCCCCACAGTGAAAATTACGTCCATGGCTGCTTGTGTGTTTGGTCAGCTTGGGCTGTTTTTAAATGTGCTATATAAATACATTTGGTTTGGGTTTTTTGGGTTCGTGCACTGTAACTGCTCACCCTTTAACTTTGCCTTTTTATTTTATTCTTCCATCTAATTTTATTTATTTATTTAAATTTGCTGTTTTATGTTGTCTCGTTGAATTTTGTGTCCTTGCTCCTGGAAAGCACGCTGAATAGCTTTTGTTTATCGAATGTGCTTCAGTAATAAAGCTGCCTTGCATTATTCAAACTTTAAAGGGGAAACATCCTGATTTTTGTTCGGGAAAATTGATTCCCTGTTCTTTCTGGACGGATTAACCAACCAATCACGACACATATCGGCACAATAATCAGTGACTAAAATATTCTTTGAAGAATCTCCGGCTCAAATGTTTCTGCTGCTCCCAAGTGACCACAAACAATTGTTTACTGTCACAGCTCTGATGGTTAACGCCATCTCTGTAAACCGCTCGTGTTCCTGCGACGCTTCTTACTGAAACAGCGATTCTGGGGTGGGCTGACCTGCAGGTGGCTGGAGCGTTTGAAGGCTTTGCCGCACTGCTGGCAGACATGAGGCTTCTTTTGTGAGTGTGTGATGGCGTGACGCTCGAGGTCGGAGAGGTAAAAGAAGATCCGCGGGCACAGCTGGCAGCACAGCACCCGACGGGAGCCCATATTGGTAGGAGACTCCGCAGGAGACAGGGGGTCCAGGGCCTCAAGGGAGTCCAGTTTCCCCGAGGGAAGGAGGGGTCCGATTGGAGGGGAAGGAGGAGCAGCCAAGTTAGAGAAGTAAATGTGGTCATCGAGAGGTAAATGTTCTGAGGGGAGATCTGAGGAGTCCAGTTTAGGTTCTGAGGCTGGTGATTGGGCCTCTGCCTCTGAAGCAGGCAGAGCTAAGAGGTCGTGTGCTGCAGACTGAGTCTGTGGACTTGTCTCAAAAGTTGATGGCTTGTTTTCACTTTCCTCTGCAGACATGGCTTCGGTTCCTGGGCTAGAGTCTGAGTTGTTGATCTGAGTCTGAATCAGAGCTGTGCTGAGGTGGTTGTCCTGCAGAGGGACAGCGAGAGAGGTGAGTACCGGAGAGGAGGTTAGGCTGCTCACCCCTGACAGGATGAGCGGAGAGATGACGGGGTTGGAAAGCGGGGGCAGCGGCGATCCCAGAGAGGCCGGAGCCGAGGCTGCAGTAACCTGGGACAGCTGGCCGGTGGAGGGGTCAAGGACGGCAATAGGGGTGGAGGTGGAGGCGGAATCATCGGGTGAGGAGGATACAGAGGAGAGGAGGAGAAACATGGGTGTGGAAGCGCCTGGTGACATCTGAGCGGAGGAGAGAGGGAGCGAGAGGCCAGCCGGAAGTGAGGAAGAGGAGGAGGAAGTCAGGAAGAGAAGGGGGGCGTTGGCTGTGGGGTTTGTGAGGATCTGAATGGGCTGAGGAGGGAGGAACATCCCAGGGGGTTCCTCCTGAGCGGCCTTCACGTTCACCTCTGCAGAGTCAGAGTTTGTCATCAAGCACGTGACGATCTCTGGAGCCGGGATCTGACCCCCGTCTTCAGATGCTGGATCACCAGCTGAGGCTGATGGGAGGTGAAGTTCATCAGCATCTGAACTTTGACCTGCTGCTGGAAGCCTGACTTCCTGTTCCCCCGTGCTGACCTGATCGGACTGAGGACCCTCTGACATGGAGGTGTCGACCTGCAGTACCTTGAGTCCGTCTGGACTAAGCCTGTACGGGATCCCCTGGTCGTCGATGAGGAGAAGGTTTTCAGGGTCACAGTCTTCTGGGGGGAGGGACATAAAGGTGGAGGGAGACAGAAGAGATCCTTCAGTTGTGTCCACGCCACCGAGGTAAAGCCCAGAGTTCTCCTCGCTGTCCTCCTCTACCATGTCTCTGTCTCCGTCTCCCTCGTATTCATCCACCTCCATGATCAGTGGGCTCTCGCTGTTGGGACCGCCCAGAAGCCGCCCGCGGCCTCTCTCGCCGTGCACTCTCCTCTTAGGCAAGCTCAGATCCAGCGGCTCCATCTGCTCCTCCACTCCCACCTCAGTGGACCACTTCACTTGAGGTACAATCCGCTCTTTTTCCATTTCTGCGGGCGTTTTACCTGCATCCGTGTTAGATAGAAAACGTTTCCCTGACCAGTCCACACTCAAAACCCATGGGTCTGGGCTCTCCGCCCTCTGGAATGATGTCCCATCAGATTCCTGCCTTGTCCTTCCCAATTGGGAAGAACCTTTCCTGATGTCTGCTTCATGTTTAGCAGCTGATTTTGGAACCTGGCTGCTCTTTTTCCCTCTGATGGGGCGACTGGCTCCAGCAGAGACCAGAACCGGTCCTTTCCCGTGTGAGGCTGCACAGTCTTTGGTCAGGATGAAGGCAGGCTTTGCGATTGGCCTCTTGCATCCTGAAGGAACAACAATTTTGATTCTTATTGGCTCCCTGTGCAGAACAGGCACTCCAGGCTGAGCTGTAATTGGCTGCTTCCGCCCACCCGTCTCAGCTGCTTCCTGGGAGGCTGGCCCTGAAGCCCCGCCCTCCTCTGGCTTTTTCCCATTGATTGATTGAGCATCTTGCCTGATGGCCCCTGCTGCTTTGGAGCAGGACTTGAGGTTACCTGGTTTGGTGCTGGGTGGGTCCAAAACAGTCTCTGCCCCTGGTGCCCCTCCACGCTGGCTGTCATTTTGGACTTGCAAGCTGCCACTGGTCAGGACTGAGGCCAGCTGAGAGTCCATGTTGGGGCATACCTGTTTCTGTTTTTTAATAAGGGGGAAATGTTCAATTAGAAATGCAAAGTTGCAAAAAATACATCACAAATCTGGAGAATTAAACATTTCAAGTGGACAATCATGAAATAAGGAGAATTTTTTTAAATCAGTAATTATCTGTTATTTTGGGGTCAAGCCGACGCGGATCGTGCACGCTCAGGAGGGACGACGCGAAGGCCCCCCCACCCTCCCTCCTCATCAGCTGGATTCTGGTTCTGTTCCGCTTTGATCTTCAGCGTTTTTCTACCAGAGGGTTCGACTGGAGCCGCTGATCATCCCCGACACGCGCTGATGATGACTAACACGCTCCCATCTCGCAACCTCACGCAACACAAACCTTTACCGCTCATCCCGCAACATTATCCGCCATCCGCAGGGATGAGGAACGCTCTTGTTTTATGGTGTTTCTGGGAATGAACGGAGACGCATCCGAGGAGGACGCCATTACGCACAGTCCTAGGTCCGAAAAACGCCCCCCAGGTTTATTTTTTAAAACTGATAATGTGGTGTGCCTTGGCAGCCCTCGGACCCGGGACATCACCGCCAACGCGGACGCGCGGTGTTCACGCAGAGCCGCGGCGCGGATCGGATTCTTTGCGCGTGCAGCGCCGGAGCCTCCTCGGACCTACAGCCAGCCATTTTAGAGCCGAGGCGCCGAGAGCGGAGCTTCGGGACAAACTTTCCAGGCGGCGCGCGGTCGTGGATCCTGCCGCCGCGCGGCTCCAGACGCTCCGGACCCGACGCGCTTCCCATACATTTAAAACTCCACTCCTGCACCCATAGCGCCGCAGCAGCGGGACCGGCTTACCCGAGCTGTGGAGATTTCCGGAGGACCAAATATGACTGTGCAGTGTAAAAGGGTGATGCTGCGAATGCGGAGGGAGGGAGGGAGGGGTCAAAGGGAGTTGCTATGGTGTCGCAGCCTACCGGGTCCGACCAGTAGCCATGTTCAGCCTATGAGTACAGTTGAACCTGCAGCCTGCGCAGGAAGGGCTGCGTGTGCGCCATTAAAGAGCCAGAGAGCAAACCCGTCCCCTCATCACATTCGTTTATTCCTTTCCAAACTCACATTTTATATTTACATATAATAACACGATATAAACCTTACAAGCCACCAGACTTGATGCGTCAAGGAAAAGTGAAATACCACACATACTCTGGACTGGAGTGATAGAATGGAGGGTAGCTCTGGTTATAATGGTTTCATGCAGGTTGCAAAAGAAAAGCGCAGCGCAGCGATCAGACCCACGAGGCCTGCTGATCCACATCAGGCAGCATCTGTGGAGCGGGAGTCAGGGTACCACTCCGCATCACCAGGATCACACGCCTCAATCTCTGAGACCAGCCGATGAGGGAAGAGTTTATACTGCAGCCACGTGGGTTCTGGAAAACGTTAAAGTTTCTGGATTAGAGTCGTGCAGATTCGGAGGAGAGGGGTGAGTTTGGAGGCCTCGTACCCAGGTAGCACGCTGGCGGCCGCAGATTCCCATCAAAGCAGCTCTGAGTTGCGGTGAAGCTGCACTGCTTCTGGGGGTGTTTGCAATAGAATGTCACGTTTTCCCCGTGGGGGACCATGGCATCCGTCACGTCAAAGGGCCAACGCTTCACCCCACCAATCACCACGCGACTTCGCTCAGCGGGGATGACACAGCGAGCTGGAAAACATCATGAAAATTACATTTCCACAAAGAGTCTTGGCCAAAGGGCTCTAATGGGTCTCTGGCTCTCAGTGGCGTGTCCAGATCTTTTAAAATGGGGTGGCCCAGGTGAGGCACTACTTTGTGCATGGGTGGCACCAATGGTTATGCTTTTGTTTTACCCCAAGCCTTTTGTGGACAATGAAAAGCCTATTTAAAGGGAATTCAGTGTGGTGGCACCTGGGGTGGCCAATCAGATTCCAAGGGTGGCATTTGCTACCCCAGGCCACTCCACGGACACGCCCCTGCTGGCTCTTGGAGATGTTCCTCACCTCTACAGTGTGGTGGCGATGCGCTCCAGCTGCCGTTTGACAGGCAGGTGATCTTCTGGGGTCCGTCCAGCAGGTAGTTCTTCCTGCATAGATAGTGGATGTCAAATCCCACCTGGTACTCAGTCTTCTGCACAGCGACCACGTAGCCCTGCTCCACTTCCCTTGGCGGCTGGCAGAACACCGCTGTAGAAATAAGTGATCCAAACTCCAGTTAGTTTATTAATTTAATTATTTTAAATCTTTTGACTGTTTTTTTAATCTAATTGAGTCATATTCTCTCTAAAAGCATCCAGAAGCACCCTGAACTAAAGGCCTCATAATAAAGGACTAACGTTTATACCAGCTTTGACCACAAGAGGGCAGTAGAGCACAGCTGAAAATCTGAAGAGTGTGTGTGTGTGTGTGTGGGGGGGGGGGTTATTTATTTATTTATTTATTTATTTATTTATTTATTTATTTGCCTTCCTGCTGATGGCAAACAATCTCCAAACTAACACTTGTTTTCAGTCTCTCGCCTCACTCACTCACACATGATTCATTATCCAGTCTTTTCCTGCTAATCTTTCATTAAAAAACAAACGTGTGAAGTCCTGCTGAGAGTGCAACGGATGAGACACACACACTCTAGTGCACACTTACTTCTACAGATGGGGTGAGGATGCTGCCAGCTCTGATCGTCCTGACAGAAGTTCTCAGTCGTCCCGACGACGCCTGCCCTGCAGGAGACAGATGGTGGGACGACATGAGCTTCAGGTTAAAAGTGATTTATAAAGGTGAACGTGGATCGGCCGTCTCCCTTTCAGAGTATTTGTGCATGCAGCTCAGACTGACACATCCACTCCGCCTCATCCTTTCCTGTGAGATGAGTCAGTGCGTAAAGAGGAGTCAATGCATGATTTAACTGTAATGACCCAGTTAGCTGAATGAAGCGATGATCAGCTGGGAGATCAAAATGAATTCCCTGCCATTCATCACTCATCCTACCAGCCTTCCCCTCCCCTTTGCCTCCCTCCATCCTTCCTTCTTCTTCACACTCTATTCATCACTTCCTCCGTTTTTTTCTCTCTCAGCCTCGCTCACCCAGACAGGCAGCTGTAGCGGATTGAAGTCCCCACTGAGGCATCGCCCTGGATGCTGAAGGTGTCCCTCACCTCGGCTGGAAGAGGACACGTTTGGGTAGCAGCGTGTTCAGGCGGCTGCGTCTCTGAAAGTTTGAGCGGAAAACAGAAGATGACCGTTGAAGGAAACATTCAGGTGTTTTAATCCAAACATTGGTTGTAACTAGCGGCCAATATCTGCATTAAAGTAACACTAAACTCGTCGTTGTCGTCGTCTTCCTCCACTTATCCGGGTCCGGGTCGCGGGGGCAGCATCCCGACTAGGGAGCTCCAGACCGTCCTCTCCCCGGCCACCTCCACCAGCTCCTCCGGCAGGACCCCAAGGCATTCCCGGACCAGATTGGAGATGTAACCTCTCCAACGTGTCCTGGGTCGACCCGGGGGCCTCCTGCCGGCAGGACATGCCCGAAACACCTCCCCAGGGAGACGTCCAGGAGGCATCCTGACCAGATGCCCAAACCACCTCAACTGGCTCCTTTCGATCCGGAGGAGCAGCGGTTCTACTCCGAGTCCCTCCCGAATGTCCGAGCTCCTCGCCCTATCTCTAAGGCTGAGCCCGGCCACCCTACGGAGGAAACTCATTTCGGCCGCTTGTATCCGCGATCTCGTTCTTTCGGTCATTACCCAAAGCTCATGACCATAGGTGAGGATTGGGACGTAGATCGACCGGTAAATCGAGAGCCTGGCTTTCTGGCTCAGCTCCCTCTTCACCACGACAGATCGGCTCAGCGTCCGCATCACTGCAGACGCCGAACCAATCCGCCTGTCGATCTCCCGATCCCTCCTACCCTCACTGGTGAACAAGACCCCGAGATACTTAAACTCCTCCACTTGAGGTAGGACCTCTCCCCCGACCCGGAGTTGGCAAGCCACCCTTTTCCGATCGAGAACCATGGTCTCAGATATGGAGGTGCTGATCCTCATCCCAGCCGCTTCACACTCGGCCGCGAACCTACCCAGCAAGAGCTGAAGGTCAGAGCTGGATGAAGCTAGGAGGACCACATCATCCGCAAAAAGCAGACACGAGATTCTCCTGCCACCAAACTTGACACACTCCACACCACGGCTGCACCTTGAAATTCTGTCCATAAAGGTAATGAACAGAACCGGTGACAAAGGGCAGCCCTGGCGGAGTCCAACCCTCACCGGGAACAGGTCCGACTTACTACCGGCTATGCGGACCAAACTCACGGTCCTCTGGTAAAGGGACTGAATGGCCCTTAACAAAAGGCCACCCACCCCAAACTCCTGGAGCGTCCCCCACAGGGTGCCCCTGGGGACACGGTCATAAGCCTTCTCCAAATCCACAAAACACATGTGGATTGGTTGGGCAAACTCCCATGCCCCCTCCATCACCCTTGCAAGGGTATAGAGCTGGTCCACAGTTCCACGACCAGGACCAAAACCACATTGTTCCTCCTCAATCTGAGATTCAACTATCGAACACTAAACTGTTTTGTAAAACGTTAAGCTAGAGCGTTAACGTTGATCTCAGTGATGTTGAGTGAGAAACTTGACCAGCTTCAAATTTGACACCACTCAGCAGCCCTCTGCTGACCAAAAACCGCACTTGATAGTTTTGTTGAGTGAGTAGGTGTCCTAGGGGGAGCTCTTTACCCGCTTTACAGCTGTTATACTAGCGGTTAGCGTTTTCAGCTTGCCAATTGTCAATAAAACGCACAAGAAGAAAAATAAGAAGTTTGCTTTTTGTGTTCGCATCATGGCGGAGCCTGGAAGTAAAAGTGAGAGAGTCATATCTTTGGAGGTGAAGCAAAGAGCTAAAACCAGAGCAAACATCGGCGCAGCCTACGCTAGTTTGAGGGCGCTAAAGGAGGCTACAAAATCACAGACTGATGGTGACCTGGCTTTGTTGCTACTGGACTTGTAAGTAATAATAATTAGTCCAACAGTGTGGATCTTTTTACTTGGTGGTTTATTTTAGTATCAGTTAGCATCATGTTAGTGTTAGCTCGTTATCAGTGCTAGCTACAGCAGGCTGCTGCAGGGTTGTTTACAATAGTTGTAATTCCACTTTCAACCAGTAGGGTGGAGGAGCAGGAACCTGCTCTGTGTTACTTCAACCTTCTCCAACTTCTCTTGAGTAAACAACCTAAATTCAATGTAAACATTTTTTTAAATCAAAAAACGAATAAAACATTCAGTTTAACTGATCTCTGATTTAAAGAGCAAGTCACCCCCAAATGAACTTTTTTTTACTGATAAACTAAATAAACGAGTGTCTAATGGTGCTGCAGACACGTGTCGTCAATAATTTGGCACTTCAGTGCATCTTAGTTCCAATTTGAATATTCTGCCTAAAACTGGCAGTGTTGTGCCGTTTTCAGGTAAAAACTCTGCACTGTATTTGAATTTAAATCTGCCATCGCTATTGGCTAAGAGGTGTGCTATGATGTAAACTGGTACATTATGATGTCACAATACTGTCGTGAGCCTGTGTGTGTGTGTGTGTGTGTGTGTGTGTGTGTGTGTGTGTGTGTGTGTGTGTGTGTGTGTGTGTGTTAGCGGCTCTGCCCTCTCGGTCTGCTAGGCAACAGCATTTGTTGCATTTTTCAAACAGGAAGTGGGAGTGGAGTAATTCTCTGGTAGACTTGCTCTTTAAAAGCCGAGAGGTCATTGAAGTAAGCTCTCGTCTCTCGTTACAGAGATTGAACATAAAATCATCTAATTTTGTAAAAATGATTAATTTATTGTAGTTTTGGTTAAATTCCCTAAAACAAGTTTATGTTGAAACTCACACGATACTGTTAGCATGTGCACAAACGGCAAATAAAGATGTGATCTGATTGGCTATCGCATCCAGCGTCTGTAACGGTGACAGAGCTGATGTCAGCTAGCTGCCGTTGCTTTCTTGATTCACGTTTACTGTGAAGACTTCGAACCCATTCAGCGGTTGATGTTTTGCTAAAGAAACAAACATGCAGTAAAAATAATTATTGCAAACTGAGCAACATCAGAAAGTTGCAGAATAGCGAGAGGACACGTGAAGACACGTCCGTCGTTTTAACACTTTGATATGTTGGGACCGGGGTTTCTGAAGCGCACAGAGGCGTTTCGCCTAATGTCTCCTTCTATTTCAGATCAAACCACCCTTCTTAGGTAACGAATCAAAGTTCGACAAGCGAGTGGAACGCTGCCTCACACCTCTCCAGGCTCACCCCTATAACAGTGATTGTATAACACCTGGCACTGTTCGCTCCCGCAAGCTGGAGTGCCTCACGCTTGTGGAAACATAAATATCAATAGTGGTGCTCGGAGAGAGGCTGGAGTGACCCGGGCCGCATCAGGCACAGAGTTTTTGAAGCCGAGCGGGTCTTTGAAAGGCAGAGACAGCTCTCGCCCGAGGACTATCCTCTGAAATCGAGAAACGTTAATGTACGAATGTAAAGGCCCCTACGGGAGAGCTACGAGTCTGGCTGCAGATGAGAGCTCAGTGCCAAGTTCTGTTTCCACATACCGCCCCTCTCCAGCCACCCACACAGTCTCTGGCACCAGGCTGCGGCGAGGCAAGTGTTTCAAAATCACCGTCTAAAGCTACAAAACAGGAATTCTGAATGAAAAACTATACTCATTTGACTGAAATCAAAGACGTAAAGGCCTGTTGGTTCCATGTAAACACACACAAACGCGTGAGAGGGACAACACACACCAACACGGCCCGAAGGTGCACGTTCGTCCTTGGCTTCCGCGATGGAGAGAGACCTTTTCAGAGGCCTCAGATGGAGAAGGATGAGAGGAGAAGAAAGGCCTGGAGCTGCATGAGCAAGAGAGCTCTCTGACTCTCCTAACTGGAATTGGTCGCCCACACACACACACACACACACACACACACACACACACACACACACACACACACACACACACACACAGTGTGACACACGTACAATCCACCCCCCAAACACATACACATCCGATCTATCAAGAAAAATACCTCGCCACGTCTCGATGAACACACACACACACACTCGTGCAGTGACGCTCAGCGCCACTTTGACAGGAATCTGCAGCCCACTGCCTCCCGGCTCAGCTCACACACACACACACACACACACACACACACACACAAAACACTCTCACACATTTGAAGCCCACCTACCTTCTGCCCGTCTATCAGAGAGGAGCCTGCCAGAGAGCTGAGAGCTGTATCCTCATCTCACATCTTTAAATAAACGTATTTATAGATAAATAAATAAGTCCTGAGAGCGACAGCAGCTGGGACGAGGATTTCTGAGAGCTTTTTAGTGCTGCTGCAGGTAAACGAGTAACGTTCAGACATTTAAAGCGTTTAGCGACAGTAGAGAGGAAAACTTCCTTTTAACAGGAAGAAACCTCCAGAGGATCCCGGCTCAGTATAAGCAGCCATCCACCACGACTCACTAAAACCTGACTCTCTCTTCTGTTGTCTCTGAGTGAATACGAAGCTGTTATCTAATCCCTGCAATAAAAAGTTCCAATCTTCTGGTTAAACAGTACCCACAGATCCATAAGGTTGATTTCATATTTCCTATGGAATCTTATGTCTTATGGCTTATTAAATAACATGTAAATTAAACTCATGACACAGTATTATTTCTAATAATTTGTTGTTGCTTTGTTGTTTTATTTTATCAATAATATTTTTAAAGATGAAGTTTACACATTTTTCAACACATTTGCAGTAGTCTGTATGAGTTTTTTCATCAACACAACAGGATTTGGACTCTTATTTCCTGATATTCAGACATTTCTCCTCTGATTGGCTAACAACAACACGACTCTACCATTTACTCTGTTTGCACTGCAACATTGATGCTTTATCTCCACAAATAACACAAGTCTGGAGGAGTTCTGCTGTGTTGTGGAGTTGCTAATGCTAACGGTTAGCTTCTACTAGCCGCGACACACTCCGCTGTTTCCTGGATGTTAATTAATTACAGCCCTACCCCATTGCAAGCTGAGATGGGTGAGTCCATGAATGCTAATTTTCAGTGTGACATAGAGATGTCACGCTTTTATAATCCAAACGTTTCCTCGTCTATTTTTTTTAATCGGCGACTAATGCAGGAAGCAGAGCTAGGAAACTATTTTCATCTTTAGCCTGCACGTGAAACTCAAAGTGACCAATCATTAAAAAAAGAAGTGAAAACAGTTGCTCTTTAGGAATATTTCATCTTCCAGAAGTTGTCCACGTGCTGTCTCTAAGCAGGTTTTTACACCTTAACCAATTTCTTAAAAAGTGGGGTTTAGCAATTTTGTTGGTAGAACTTCACCAACTTCACATGTGACACCACCCTGCTGACCAGAAACAGTTTTGTGGAGCAGGTAGGTGTGCTAGGAGGTGCTCTTTTTCTGCTTTATGGCTGTTAGCTGTTTTCTATGTTGTTAGCTAATAAAAGTACAGCAGTTAGCTTTTACAGGTCACTGACTGTCACGAAAAAACACAAGAAGAAGAAAGAAGAAGTTTGCTTTTTTGTTGGCATCATGGTGGAGCCTGGAAGTAAAAGTAAGAGAATAATATCTTTGGAGGTGAAGCAAAGATCTAAAACCAGAGTGAACATCGACACGGCCTACGCTAGTTGGAGGGAGCTAATGTGTTCCAGTTGTCCTGGGAACTCATTTTGTCGAGATAAGTTAGCCGGAAATAACGTGATGGGCTCGGAATTCCGAGCTGCAAGCTCGTAGGTTTTAGAGGACCACGAAATCCCAAATTTAAAGATGGCTGCGCCCAGCGCTACCAGGAAGTAGCTATTGTCTTTATTTTTTTCTCATTTATATGTTCTGTTTTCTTTCATTTTGCTATTAAACAGCACCAGTAAGTCAAAACTGACCGGTGTTTATGGTTTTCACTTTTCCTGGCGTTTACAATTTGTAACGGAACGGAATGGCTGTTTTCTTTTCCCTTCTTGGCTCAAGACTAGTCTGCATGAGATATGGTCTCAAGGTGTCATGCATTCCTTCTAACCTGCTTATTTTCAGCTCAACAAGAACGAAGAATGAACTCTTTTCTTTTAATTAATCAAAGAACTCTATTTTAATAAAGCTAATCCGTCAAAGTGTTAGTCAATAAATACGATGTGACTGATCTGTGAAATCAAAATATTAATTACTTTATTATAATCCTATAGATTATAAAGGTACTATGACTTTAAGTGTTCCAACAGGACTCATTTCACGTAGCGTTAAAAAGACACGACACATTACTTTCACTGATCCAATCAGAATCTTACAGATCTGACGGAGGCGTGGTTCTGATGGTGTTTGGTAATTTTCATTCGACAATAAACCAAAACATCCGAAGTATAAAACTATGCCACGTCAGCTCTAACGCCAGTTCAAAGCGTTCCAGAGAAAGTGACGGAGTGGCCTATCCTGATCTAAACTCTATAACCAAAAGAACCAACGACAAGCTGAAAAATCCAGTCGCTATAACAACTGCTTCAACAGTTCCTTTCAGAACAAAAGCTGAACCATCGAGACCCAGGCTTGGGTCTCACCAGACGCCAATAACTTGTCGTGTACCCGGAAGTAACTCAAAGATGGGTTTGATCGGAACCGCTGCTTTTCCTGCCGGCTCGGTTCCAGAGAGGGTCTACTGGACCTCGATATTCCTGATCTACAGAGGACTTCCACGAAGGGTAGGTAGACCGGCATGATGGTGTCTCATGTGTTTCTGAAGCTAGCCAAAGCTTAATGCGAAAACAACATCTTCAGTTCTCGTCAAAACGAATCGCTTCTTCCGATTTGCTGGTTCTGATTTAACATCACACGTCATCCATTCACCGTCTCATCCATTTTAGTTACACCATACATTTATTTTAAAGTCAGTCTAGTTTAATTTGTTAGTAATAAAATTCTTGACTTTTAAACTTGACTCTCTCTCTTCTGTTGTCTCTGAGTGAATACGAAGTTGTTATCTAATCCCTGCATTAAAAAGATCCAATCTTCTGGTTTAAATAACCTCACAGATCCGTAAGGTGGATTTCGTATTTCCTATGGAATCCCACGCCTTATTGCTTATTAAATAACATGTAATCTAATTCATTACAAATTTTACATTTGAATTGTTCTGTTGTATGTGGCACCTGTTGAAGGGCGTGTGTCACTATTATTTAGGTGTGGAGAATACTTGGTTATACAATTCTTTTGGTTTATTACTCAACAACACTGGTGGCATACATTTTTTCTGAGATGGAAGCTGGAACGCAAAACGAGCCTGTTACGTCATTTCCTGCTTGAAAATTCTGAGTTCCGAGGACAACTGGAACGCACGATAAAGGGGCTACAAAATCACAGACTGATGGTGACCTGGCTTTGTTGCTACTGGTCTTGTGAATGATAATATATTTTAACAGTGTGGATCTTTTGTTTGCGACAGTTGTAATTCCACTTTCAACCAGTAGGGTGGAGGAGCAGGATAGATAAACAGGGAAGTTCTGGCTTGGTTTGAGCACCCCCTAGTGTCTGTTTGTAGAACCAAAAGCAAAGCTTATCTCCTCACTGTGGCCGTTTCTCGATACTCAAGGACGCTAGTACGTTTTTGTGTACCAGACAATTATTTTCTTGGCTAGGACACCAAAAAGTCCTTTCTACCGCGTAAAGGAGGACGAGGACGGCATTTGGAACAGAAGAGTACTCCGCTGCGTCATGGCAAAAAGCGCTGCCTGTTTCTATCTACGGGCAAATGAGCTGACATAAAAATAAAAGTCTGGTTTGTTAAATAAAATAACAACGAAAACATATTTGTATTATATTTGGTCCACTTTTGATTAAAACTGATAAAATGCCAGCATTTTCTGCTGTTAAATGAATAGAATTTTTTTTTCATCAAAACAGAGCTACTCTGCTCTTATTTTGATAGTGGGTTAGCTAATTAGCATTTTGAGCGATGTGAAAAGTAAAACCCAAATACACACAGCAAATATTACAGGTTACGCACAATTACTCACAATAACAAGCAACTTAATATTCTTTAATTAGTATTTCTGATATGAAACTCTACAGTTGTTAGATTTGTCCTCTGACGTTCGGAGTATAACGGTTGCGACGCAATGCATTATGGGGATTTTTGCAGTCTCAAGTCTGCAGAAGGATGCATTCATGCATCCTCAATACAATGGGCGGAGCAAGAACACATCCGGGAACTTTGAGCGAACTTGCCATGATGCATATAATACTTGGGATTAGAACAGTCTTCGGGCCACCGCTGATGCCGTCTCACAAGGACATGAGTACACAAGTACAGACAAGCATGCGTATTGAGAAACGGCCTGAGTGTTTGTCGTTTTAACGCCTTAATATTACAGCTGAAGTGTCTCCTCAGCTTTCATTAGTGTCTACAGGAGTGGTTCATCACTAAATTAAACAAATCAGCTGTGTTCATGATCTAAAACAAGCAGGAAACGTGCTGGAAGCAGACTGCGGTGCTGGGACATCAGTTTCACTTTACGAAGTCCAACAGACCAGACCGGTACTCTGAAGTTGCAAGTGCAATTTTCTGGCCACAGAGGGCAGTGGAGGTCTGAGTGACGTTTCGTTAACCCTGTAAACGGTCGTTTTAGCACCTACTGGCTCAAGAAAATGATTTAAATGTATGAAAAAACTGCAAAGTGTCTCTTTAAATCAGCAGAGCATTCCCTAAAATAAATAAAACTCATGTGTGACAACAAAACACGCGTGTACAAACATGTGATCTATGAGCACACATGTTTCAGTGTTTAGCTTCAAACTGGTAAACTTATCAGCAGCTAAAGCTTTTCAGACGGCCACTTTGAACACTCTGGTTGCCACGGTGATGGGAAGACTAGGTCACAGTTGTGCAACGTTTTGTCGGCACAGTCACCAAGGGGTTTCATTCCTGTGTGTCTGCCTCGGTACCGACAAACACGGCTGCTCGTTCCCAACCGACACGTTTAACCCCCAACAGGAAGCCGCTTGTTCCCTCTGACGCATACCTGCTGCGTTAACCTCTTATCACCGAGCAGCTGGAGAGCTGAAAAGGGACCGAAGCCTAAAGCCCACCTGTGCAGATGGGCTCATCCCCACTCCACTGCCGGTCGCCCTGACAACGGCGAACGGCGACATCCAAGCCGCCAGGCAACGTGAAGCCCGGCTTGCAGCGCACTTCCAGCAGGGCGGAGAAGGAGTGAGTGGGAGAGAGGAGGCGAGCTTCCGAGTCCTCACTCAGGGGAAGAGGCCAGGGACAAGTCCGACCTGAGGAGGAGCAAAAACAACAACAAGTCAGGAACAGAGCGGGTTCCAGAATGTTCCTTTACAAGTGCAGAAAATGACTCCAGAAAGCTCAAATGAGGCTGTTTAACTAAATAGGTTGCTATTACACTGGCCCCCATTTTACAGCATTCCATTATAATAAAAGCTTGCACCTCACCAGAAACACACACACACACACACACACATTACCTGGGACCACACAGCTGAGACCACACTGACCATCACACAGACACTGGCGCTTGTTGCCACAGTCCTGGTCAGATCTGCAGGACCGGGGACATGTCCTCCTCCGCTCCTCAGCCAGAAGTCTCTCCGGACACGACCCTGTAGTGATACCACACACACACACACTCCTGTTGTTGGTTCTGTTCACGGCTTTTGTAAGGAGGTCACAAAGGGTCAGCTCTGCTTAGATGGAGGTGTGTGTGGGGGGTAAACATTTGCCACCCAGGTTGCTGGATGATAAAAACGCAAACTTTTAACAGAATCTGTCTCAGTTCTTCACCTCACCCTCCGTCACTCATCCTCCACTTGCTTTAGGGAGAGCGAGGGGACTGGAGGACGGGGGAGAGACGCAACCGAGTTTCCAAAACATCCTGCCAAGACCACACAAAGCTGGTTTTTAACCCCGACACATCAAAACACAGAAAAGTCCACTTGGTCTGGTCGCGTGAGAAACACCTATTTATTCCCGCTCATCAGCTGTGTCCGATCCATGTGCAGGAATCTCGTCTCTGATGTGTGAATGACGGGGGGCGCGGGGGTCTTACCTGAAGACTGCAGGGACACCGTTCCAGTCAGAGTCCACAGGAAGAGCAGCAGCAGAGCAGGGTCCATGCTTGATGCCAGGCTTTAGACAGTATGAGTGAGGGACACACAGATTCAGCATTTTAAAGAAAGGGGGGAACAAAGGGTGTGTGTGTGTGGGGGGGGGGGGGGGGGGGCTTAGGGGGAGGTTAGAAGATCCAGAAAAAGGGGGGGGGGGGGATTCGGAGAAGTCAGGAGCACACATCTGGTTTGTGTTGAGGAGGAAAGAAGCAAGGAAAATTCCACTCTGAGGGACCTTTCACCCATTTCTGTTAAGACAGCAGATAAGGGAGACGGCAGGACAATCCACGGTAAACACGCAGGACACGATCCCACGTGGGAAGGGAAGGATTTTCCCGCTCGTGTGGGACGGAAAATGTAGTTTTCCTGGTCGTGATGCTCAACGCTGCAGCCTGCAGCTTTAAAAGATAAACTTCTGTCTGTTCTGTCTCTGTTGATCTGCTGAAATCATCCTTTCTGCAGGAATGCTGCGAACACCTCGTTCAGCAGCATGCTAAACATGCGGGGGGGGGGGCACAGACTGCATACTTGGTCTGATCTGGAATGTGAACAAGAAAAGCATCAAAACATCACACTTTTTCCATTTTTGGAAAATCTCCTAGTCTGGTTATCAGGGTGAACTTTGACCTCTGCGCCCCCCCCCCCCCTCTCTCAGAAAGGACTTTATTTCCAGATGAAGCTCCAGTGAAGAATGCATTAAAATAAAAACAGAGCAGAAGTGAATGAGAACCTTTTATTGGTGGTTTTTTTGTTTTTCCTATTTTCGTGGGGAAATTTAAACTACATCCAAAAATAACAAAACAACCCGGCCCTGATTGGTGGGCCGGGCAACCGCGGACACTACTGATGCAGCAGAGCAGTTAGAGACAGATTCATCAACCACACGAGTGAAGAGTTTAAAAACCCCAATCCTTGTTAGGAGAGCAAACAATCACTGGATGAGCTAATGAAAGGCTCAAAGAAACCAACAGGGATGGGATCGGCTGTGTGCATAGTCCACACGCGGCTGGGGCTCCAGAGAAAAGGTGAAAGAAGTCCGCACAGGTGGGTGGGTGGCAGTAGAGTCCCGCGCCAAAGGGTTTCTGCTCAAAGTCTTTCTGAGGAACACTCAAAAGGTGGATGCACCGGTCTCCACCCAAAGGAAGTAAAACATTCAATGACACAGAATCATAACAACAAGAGAGATAGTCATCATAGCACTAACAAGGGCTGTGGTGAATCTGTTCATCGTGGTCGTTAAAGGGATGAAAACCGCTCTAATACAGGAACAAAGCCGTGTTTCACGCTCCTGTGTGGGTGTGGGGGGGTTCACAGTGGCGTCAATAGATACAGTAGAGGGGGCGGGGTAAAGAGGGGGCAGAAAAAATAGTAAATATCAACAAAGTTGGTGGATAAAACAGGAAAAATTTGGCTTTTTTTATTCCTCCCAGAAATCTGAGAAATTAACACCATTCCACTCAATGGGGGAACTGGACCCATCTCCTGAAATAACATAAAAACACAGGAAGACAATCAATGTACATCCCCCCCCCCCCCCCCCCCAAGAAAACAAACAAAAATAATCAGAATGCTAATAAAGTGTTCATTTCATACAATAAAGTAACAAAGTGCGTCTCACTGAAGGGGGTTACTACCTATATCAGACAACACAGTTAAACACTCGTATGGGAGGAGTCAGCACATAACTGTGTGTGTGTGTGTGGGTGGAGGGGGGGGTAGAAACATAAGAGGATGCAGAGGAGTAGAACAGCCTGACAACAGGCGTTCACCGGCATGAAAACACCAGAGTGGACTGCACTGTAAAAACTGAATCGTTGAATTTACTTCACCAGGTTGTCAACTGGTTCCACTACACCTAGCTGCTTAACATTGGCGTGTTTTTACTGTGTGGGCGTCGGACGAGCCCCCGCACCGTGAGAACAAACATCTCAGCTCTAAAGCCGATCTTCATCCGCGTACGTCGCACATAACGTGATCAGGAAGCAGAACATCCACGTGTTAGGAGGTCGTTTTGGGCCGTTCCTGTAAATAAAAGTGAGGCGCGAACCGGAAACGCTTCTGCCGATCACAATTCAACAACGGATTATGAAAGAACGGATAACGCTCGAAACGCCCGGATTCTTCCTGATGTAAGAGGTGAGTCTCCGCTTTGTTTTTGGCGTCGACATCTTCCTAGCGCGCAACGTTCTGTCACTCTTAAAAAAAAACTGTAAAAACGGTGAGAAACGCTGGCAGCGAATGAGTTAAACAGAGTCCCACACAAAACTGTACGTTGTTGCACTAAACGTACATGTGACCGAAAGGCTACTCCAGGTTTTGTGGTCGAAGCTGAAATAACTTGGTTAAATAAACTCAACGCTTCTTTTTTAGAGTGTAGAAACGTTCCTCTAGGACAGAGAGCAGAAATAAAACCAGAAGCCGGTTTGATGGTAGGAACAAAGAACAAATGATGCTGAGAAAGGAGAAGATTATAACGGTTGAAACTGGTATATTTTAAAGAAAGAACACAGGATAAATGCGGATCGTGCCGAACTGTTTACACGGTGTCTGTCGTTCCGTCTCCATCCAGCATGCCCAGTGACAAAAAAAAGAAGTGCTCGAGTAAAATCCACAAAATGTTCAACTACAGCATTTTACGATAAGTTTGCTCTCTATATTACAATTGTTACATGCGTCCTAGACCCTGCTGCTGCACCACGACCGTCGCAAATAATGATATCCACCAATGGCTGACGGCTTGGCCTGAATCATCTAAAAGAAAACGATTTTCACCTCAACGCTCCCCGTCTCAGTGTCCTAAACAGGTAGAAAATATACAAAATTATTCTGCGGATTTGCTCTCCCTCTAAATTTTTCTGAAGTATTACAAAAATATACAATTCTCCGATAACAAAACTCTTAAAAGTCACGTCTGTTTTATTCTCTGTTAAATTATTCTCTCTGTTAATCACTTTTAAGAGCTGACATCTCAACAAAACAAGACACCTGAGCTTCACACCTGTTTCCTCGTCTTATACATTCATCATTTAAATCGCCTCCGTCCTTTGTGGTCATCTTGACCTCATTCTGTCCATCAATCCAACACCAGAAATTCAGAGTCCAGCTTATGCGCCTTCCCTCCGTCAGATTCTCCTTGGCGCCACCATCACTGGTCGGCGGGACGGTTCTCGTATTTGCTAAGGATGCTGCGGCAACGGCCCAGTTCTTTCCGCATCTCAGCCACTTCCTGTCGGAGGGCGGCGTTCTCGCGCTCCAGGAAGGCGGCGCGCACAGATATCTGGTTCTCCTTGAGGCGACGAGCGTCCCGGGAACGCTTGGCTGCCTCGTTGTTTTTATACCTCCTGGTCCAGTACTTCTCATCCTAAAAACAAACAAAGGCAGCATTTGATTACTTCCTTTTCTGGATGGTTCATCGTGAAAACTTGTGTAAAAACTTAACGAAGAGAACCGACGAGTCAAACTTCCTCCCCGTTACATGTGGCGTGGGTGTTTGGCTGTGAATGAGCGTGGGACGTTCTTTTTTTTTTCTTACACGCCGTATCTTTAGAGTTTTGTCAGAACTCAAATTACCGTCTGGGAGAAAATAAAGTCTGCAAACAAACGGCACGGCCGACATCTCACAGCCGGTGGAAATAACAACATCACCTACTGAGTGTTGCTTTTTATTCACGGCTGAACGTTTGACACTCGTCCACAAACTGCTGAAAACTTCCTACGAATAAATAATCCCTCGTTACTCACAAACAGAACATCAGCCGTTTCTCTAGAATGAGTTTATTATATAGTTCTTTTTGGAGTTTTGTTTCTGACATTTTTTATGACCACAGATTATTATATTATAAGAGATCGGCCATTTCTGATTAATTTATTATATGATTAACGATTAATTCATTAACGATTAATTAGTTAATATGATTAATTTATAAATTAATTTAAGCTTTATCTCATTTACTTTAATTTAAAATGAACTGGGTTTGTAATTTTTTAAAAACACATCATTTTGATTTTTATTTGAATGGTTACTGCAGTAATTTCATGTCTCACGTGTCTCCTCACCTTCAGGTTATCGGGCACCAGGACCTTCCGGGCTTTTTTGATCATTGGCTGCGGCTTCAGCTCCTCTTCGCTGAACGAGTGCCTTCTGGGGTCGAAGTTCGGCTCGTTGGAGTTGCTGGACAAGGCCATGTCCGAGGGGTCCATGTCAAACATTCCAACCCCGTCTGGCCCGCTGCCCGTGGGCGTCAGTAATGGTGGGCAAGAGGACGAGGAGGAGGAAGAGGGCGATTCGCAGGAGTCGTCCATACTCGTCTGACTCCCTGAAAATAAAACAGAATGAATAGTCTGTTAGTTAAAGTGACATCATTCTAGATTAATCTAATTCAGATGGATGAAAACACACAAAGTGCCTCCCGAAGGCCACCAGATGGCAGCAGAGAGCTGCTTTCTTGGAAACCTTCCTCTGCCTTGAGCTGGTTTCCGGTAAGTTTTCCTAGTCAGACACTTCCAAACACATCATAACCTCACCGGCTGGCACATCAGGGCACAACAAATACCTCTGGTGTAGGCTAAACAGCTTTGCATTTTTAGAATCAGCATTAAACCAGAATAGCTCTAAGAAATCACAACATTACTCGTGTTTTTACATTTGAAACCAAAGATCAAACCCATCTTCTGTGTCTCTAACTGAACGGACTGATAATGAAATTAAATCAAATAAAGACAACGCCACAACTTCTTCCTACTCTGACCTTTTATCAAAGAAAAGGCTACAAAACGGCTCTTTTAGCGCCCAAATCCTGACTTTAGCATTATAATGCAAACAGCATTTTAAGAATCAACAAAAACATATTCAGTTCAGTAAAAGCTTGTTTGTTTGTTTGTTTTTATTTTAAAGGATTAAAGTTTGTTGCATTAAGCTGCTCAAAGCTAGAAACTATTCTTGATTCGTAGACTGCACAATGCAAACTCTTTTAAACCGTAACTATAACGATGCACCGTAAACGGGAAGCTTTGAGTGTTTCCTGCAGGCGTGCAGCCGTCCTGGTGCTCAGAACCAACCAGCACCAGGAATCAGCTTGTAAAACCATCTGGGTTTGGAGTTTGGTAGAAAACGCCGCGTCTCCCGACATCCAACCAACGTGGATTGGGTTTGTTTTCCTTCACATGTTCTGACAGTCGCAGCTGAAAGAGCAAGTCACCCCCAAATAAACTTTTATTTGCTGATAAACTAAATAAACGAGTGTCTAATCGTGCTGCAGACACGTGTCGTCAATAATTTGGCACTTCAGTGCATCTTAGTTAAAATTTAAATATTCTGCCTAAAACTGGCAGTGTTGTGCCGTTGTCAGGTAAAAACTCTGCACTGTATTTGAATTTAAATCTGCCACCGCTATTGGTTAAGAGGTATGCTATGATGTAAACTGGTACATTATGATGTCACAATGCTGTCGTGAGCCTGTGTGTGTGTATTTGTTAGCAGCTCCGCCCTCTCTGTCTGCCAGGCAACAGCATTTGTTGCATTTTTCAAACATGAAGTGGGAGTGGAATTACACTCTGGTAGGGGGTGACTTGCTCTTGAAGGATTTGAGTTTTTTAGGGAAATGCAGCTCGTGTTACAGAAGAGGGCCCAGGGTTTGATGCAGAGGCAGTAGGAAGCAGATGTTGGCGGGGCGACGGGACTACGAAGGTTGAGGAATTATTTAGAGCACGTACGGCACCACAACTTTTTATTTTCCTACTATCTTCTTTTATTTAATAAACCAGCCCAGAGATTTTTTTTAAACTGGAAGTGTAAAATTCTTCCCTGGATATCAGTCCAGTAAACATCACTCTTTAGTGATTATATGTACAGTTTGAAGTCCAGCAGCGGGGAGGGAACCTCTTCCTGCTGCTGCCCGTTCCTCCCCTCCAGGGCTCCTCCCACCCTCCTCCTCCTGGCCCTGCCTCTCGTTCTTTCACTCCGGTACTCCCTGCCTCTGCACGTGTACCGACGCGTGCACGTGGCTGTGGCGTGTGAAGAGGGGAGAGATTAAAGACACACAACTGCAAACACTCTGCACACTGCACTCCCTGTGCCTTTCGCTCGTTTAGTAGTGTTTTGACCCTGCTGCTCGTTACCCATTGGCTGGGAGGGAGCCCTGATTGCACTGTACGCTGCAGTCCACGGATCACGTGCCGAGCTACAGTAAACCTCCAGTCGCAGCTCCCAAGTTGACTCATCAAAAACCTCAAGACCTTTTCCTTCTGTTTACTCTCGCCGCCGGCTCCTCCGACGCTTCGTTCCCTCAGCACCTGGACCAACTTCTACCCGTGCACCCCGCCGGCACACGGGAAAGTACATCAAGCAACCAGTTCTACGCTTCGGCGTTGGGCTGACTTTACGTTCTGAGCCGTGTGACTGTCCTGCCTTCATTTTCACCTTACATCCCAGAAATGTGCTTAGTCACTGTCGTGTGCTTCGAGTCAAAGAATAGTGGTCAGGCGTGTCTAGGGGGGCCTAACAGGCGCCACATAACCTTGATTCAGATCAGCTGGTGTTGGACGGTCTCACATCTGTGGTAGAGAACATTGTGTTCCCTTCGGCTTGTAAACTCAGAGCAACTCTCCTTCGTGATAAATGCCGCCAGGTGATAAGGGCATGCCTCAGCCGGGAACTTTCGGGTTAAATTTGAATCTGTGGCGCTATTTTGCGTCTCGGTTTGCGCGACGGTCAACTCACTGTGCAGGCAGTCGGTTCCTCCAGCCAGACTCTGAGGCTGGGCCACCTCCAGACCGATGAGGGACGGGGACGAGGAGGACGAGGGCGACGAGGATGAAGACCCGGGTGGGGAGGAGGGCGGTAGGCACTGGGAGCTCTGGTTGGGAACGGCTGACTGGGAGCTCTGGGATGGGATCTGGGCTGAACTGGAGCTGTTGTTGTTGTGCATGCTGCCCATTCCATTCTCGGTCAGAAACTCCTCCAAGTCCATGTACTGAAGCTGGAAGAGCCCTCCGTCTGCGGGCAGGGTGCGATCCCACAGGAGGGGGCCCAGGAACTGGTTGAAGCTTCCTCCATTACCACCGCCGCCACCTCCTCCTCCTCCACAGCCATTGCTACTATTATTGCTGACTAATCCACCGCCGTTCCTCAAGGGACACACTCCCAAAGAGTCCTCATCGAGGTCCAATCTGTCCTTGTCTGGAAAGAGGAGAAAAAGAACGGAACACAAATAAAGTTTCGGTGCGACTTTAGCGGCTTTGAAAGGCGAAGAGACAAAACGTTCTCGGGGATATTTTAATCACCAGAAAGTGGCAGGTGCATCTTTAAAATCCTGCTTTTTATCTCTCCCCGCCGTAGAATCACAGAAACGCGCTCACAGATGGACCAGATGGCCGCTCAACTGCAGCTTGAAGCCAGCGCCAAAACCAACTTGTTGTCATAACGTGCACGTAAACTCCAGAACAAATCTCACAATAGCGTTTCTACGTCTGACAGAACTAAGATGCTCGGCTGCAGAAACGTACTCCATCTCAACACTCACTGCAATCTGAAATTTAGTCGCAGCAGAGATTATAATCCAGAGGAATTCTCATCTAGGGTCACGCAGGAGTCATCCTAAGCATGTGCGCTGGCACATGAGGTTTTGGTGTGAACTTTTGTGCCTCTAAAATATAATTTAGCTGCATTTGAGCATTTCTATTTAACATTTTTACTTGATTGGTAACATTTAACTCATCAGAATAGAAAGTTTCTCACCTTTTGTGTCACACGGGCTCTTCAGACGTTGGTCTCCCTTCATGGGCTGCTGCAGGAGGGACTTCAGACCAGCCATGGAGTTGACGTGCCCCCCTGTGAGCGAGCCTGCAGGCTGAGTGCAGCTTCCAAACTGTGGGCTCGCTCCAGCTGGGAGGTCAGGGGTCGGAAGCTGGGTGAGCTGCCTGGACATCCTGGACCAGAGGGAGGCGGGGTTGCAGAAAGACACCTGGGGCACGTGAAAGATCGATGCAATCTGACCAGAGAATCTACCAACAGGACGCTGGGTGGCTGTTTGTGTGCAGAGAGGGTGGGGGTGAGAGACAAAGAGAGATCAGCTGTTTAGAGAAATATCCATGCAGAATAAACCAGCTTCGGTATCAGGTATCAGGTTAAAATGACCCCTCGGTAACACCTGTAGATCTGCTCATTTACCTTTCACTTGTCCTCCTGCTCCTTATTTCCTCGCAGGAATATTTTCATCAAAGTATTCCATCGCTGATAAATGTTTGATGAGGAATATTCACACCGCGTGAGCTGGAAAACTGTCCATAATCACAACGAAGAGCCAGCACTGTAGGAAAACGCCACAACTCGCGAGTGTGGGGAAGTGTTCCGAGTTTGGAAGTCCAGCTGGGAAAAGAATAGATCCAAAGGTCTGGTGACGCAAAACAAGCGGAGAGAAACGGTGTTTAGATCAAATAACGAGAAACAAGAATCAGCGGTGAGAGCAGCGCCTGCGTCGGTCCGATGACAACTTGCGTTGCTGCTCCTGTCCGGTGCTGCGGGTCAGTGGCGGGGCGCGCGCTTCCTCTTTCTGTCTGTACTTTTTCCTTCGCGAACATCCGGGGGATGCAGTCACGGGCGCACGAGCAGGGATTTGTGTTCGGGCCGCGCGGCGTCCACGTCCGTGCGTCCCCTTCTCAGCTCCTCAGCTGGAACTGACACGGGCAGTTCACGTGACGTCAGACCTCACGGAACACGCGGGGAGGCGCGAGGAGGTGTGCCCGCGGCCCTGGTACGCTCATTATTAATGAGACACCCCCCCACCCCCCCCCGTCGCGGAGGGCACGCTGTTTGTTTTCGTCTGAGTACAGGTGCAGCCACCGTGTCTCAGGTGGTGTTCGTCCACAGCACCGGCTCATTTCCCCACCTTCATTTTCACAAATGCATCAAACAAACTTTCATATTCAGGGTTAAATCTGCTCGCTTCTCGCGGAGCCTCTCGTTTTCCGTCCGTGCTGATCAGGCACCGCTGCACGACTTTTCCACTTTCCTTGTAATCCACGGAAAACGTGAGTCTGCCGTTTTTTTCAAGCGAGAGGAAGGCTTTAGCACGTTGCCTCCCGGTGTACAATAGCTGTTCCCGCTCACGTGTGCCAGGCACGCGGAGCCCGAGCCTGTCCGCGCGCGACTCCGCTCCTCGTAGAGCGCGCGTCGGCGCGGCTCCTCCCACCGAGATGCAGCCATTGGCCCAAAGTGGGTCCCCCTCCCCACCTCCCTCCCCGGTGCATGCCACTGCCGCGTGAGACCAGGGAGAAACGCAAGACAGCGCGAGGGCTGTCGGTCTGGTGCACGGCTGAACATCACATGCAAACAAAGTGCGCCACAGGAATTCACCTCAGCTTTTTTTCTGCAGAGTTAGACATGCACACGTCCATGTAAACAGATTAGTGACAAGTCATGGCACTAAAGCTCAGCTCAGTGACATGCAGATGAAGAGGAGGGTGGAGAACAAAACTATAATGATGGCTACTGATAATATTGGGTTCATGAAGCTGTCAGGATTTTTACTTATCTGACTAAAAAGCAGCCCACGACGTTTCCAGGGTGAAAGACATCAGTTCAGCTAGAACAACATAAACTGTTTTTGCTGCCTCGGGTCCTCCATAGAGGGTGGGTTATTCTTATCTAAGGAAATTAAAAACAATGCTACATGAAATATTTAGATTCTACGAAAACAATCATAACAGTAGTGATTAATGGGTTTTAAATTGACTTTGAGGCATTCTCATTATGCATCATTATTTCATTATAATGTTCTGTACTTTTAAATATTTGAGGTCACATCTATGCAGTGGCGTGTCCAGATCTATTAAAATGGGGTGGCCCAGTTGAGGCACAACTTTGTGCATGGGTGGCACCAATGGTTATGCTTTTTTTTTTTACCCCCAAGCCTTTTGTGGACAATAAAAAGCCTATTTAAAGGTAAATTAGTGTGGTGGCACCTGGGGTGGCCAATCAGATTCCAAGGGTGGCATGTGCTACCCCAGGCCACTCCCTGTACACGCCCCTGCATCTATGCCAGGTATTCTGTTGAGTGAAAAGTTTGCAAACCACAGTTCTAATACACACGAATCTTCTTGCTTCCATCTTAATTCTGCTGTATTGTACGTTTTCTGTTGCGGCGAAGAGATTTCTGCATCTGTCAATAACCCGTAGCATACGTGCTTTTCTCTGCAAACATTTAATGAATTCTGAAGAACTACGTACGTGATATTAACATTTCTCTCCAAGGATCTTTTTCTTTGGACTTTGGCTTCTTTTTCACCAACATTCAGTTCAGTCTTTGTACCAGCATTGTGCCATATTCAAAGGAAAGTGAGCAAGTTCCAGAGCCGTGTCCAGGACTTTTAAAATGGGGTGGCCCATGTGGGGCACTTGTTCATGCATGGGTGGCACCAATGGTTATGCTTATTTATTTATTTACACAAATCGTTTATTTAGTTGTTTTTTTTTTTACTTTCTAGTGAGTTTTTGAGTTTCACATTGCACAATCACCATTTTTTCCTCTTCGTCTTCTAGTTTTGTGGTGGTTAGCAAGTCACTTCTTGTTGCATTACTGCCACCAACTGGAGTTGAGTGGGACTCTAAATACTATTTACGTATATATGAAAAAATAGTAAATAATATTAATACTACAGAAATGTTCTGTAGGCCTGGGCTAGTAAACAGTGTTAAAGGTGCATGCTACTGCACTATTTTGGGGCTAACAACCCAAGCCTTTTGTCGACAATGTAAAGTCAATTTAAACTGGAACTTGGTAGGGTGGCACCTGGAGTGGCCAATCAGATTCTAAGGGTGACATGTGCTACCCCAGGCCACTCCCTGGACACGCCCTTGGCAAGTTCAAATGAAAATATAACACCTACAGTATTCATCAAATCTAAGAAGAAAACAGAAATCCATCAAACATCAATGACAAATTTTCTGCTAATAGATTTTTTATAACCAACTTAATGGTGCTAAACTCAAGCTGGCTTCTGTATCGTTTCATTTCTCTTGCTGCACCTTCTGCACTGTAACTGCTCACCCTTTACCTTTGATCTA